>NW_017259428.1:221050-225077 GCF_001594045.1 Atta colombica
TCCCTTTCTCTCTCTCTCTCTCTCTCTCTCTTTCTCTCTCTCTGTCTCTCTCTTTATTTCTCTCTCTATGTCTTGCGCTCGCTCGGACTTCTCCCGCTTGCACCCCTCCCTTCTTCTTCCTGTCACGACTAGCATGGACTTTGGTCATCGGGTGGGGTCTACGATCACTTGACCGATTAAGGACCAAAGCGGAGAGCTTCGATTCGAGTAGTCGTTCCGTTATGCGGGGGTCGTGAGTGGATTGACGTAATTGAGGAGAAAACACGATGCAAACCATCATTTCGCGGCAGAATCGAGCAAAGCTCACATTTCCCCCTCTCCTTCCTCCGCGAGCGTTTTGACCCATGATTAATCAACTTTCGGCTTACTCTTAGTCGAGAACTTTTCGCGTGTATACTGATTCCGTTCGATTAAAAAAAATCATGTTCGCACTCAACGCTCACCAAACAATTGTCCATGAAACGATCACAATTTAATTCTGAAATAGCCAATTATATTTCGACTTCTAAATGAAGCAAAATATAGTCATGAAATAGTTAATTAAAATTTCTGATAATGTATAATTTTAATTTTTTCAAAAAAAAATATTTTATTATGCACGTTGTAATTATTGTTCTTCTTCTCAATAAGTGTCATTACATAGATATAGATTGATATTATCTCACTGCTACGGCAAGTCAAATTACTATCCGTACAACAAAAAAGCTTGCAGCAGCATTGCAACATGTTACCATAATATTATTGAAACGTTACAATCTTATCACACACAAAATGAGCAACATAAGGCTGCTGAACTAATAAGCATTCAGCATAATATATATTAATTTAATGATTTATATAAGATGCTCATTAGTTGACTCAGCAATTTTATGTTACGTTTATGCAGCTTATATCATTTTATATGACGAGCTTTAATGTACGACAATAAAAGTGTAGATTATTGCTTGTCAGCTCGATATATACATTCAAAGTTTAGAGAAACTCTTTCTCATCCGCCGCTGACGCCGTCAGCTTCTAGCTTGATCCTACTGCCTTCGCGCCAGCGAATAGCGGGGATTTTCTCGCGAATGAGAGACCCAGGATGCGGCACCGAGCGGCCGGCTGGATCACCTCCTTTCGTTTTTACTCACTCGGGATTAAACAAAAGCCAAAGCTCCTTAAACTGCGGTCGCAGCTAAGCTGGATACATGCGAGGGTCCCACGAAGCGACCTGCGCCAGCTCTCGCTCTTTTGTTCGACCCCGTGATCCTCTTTGCTCTTCGCGAACTGCCACGTAACAACTCTCTCGATACGACACAAGACTGGACCGGAACCTATGTTTAGCTTATTTGGCGAGCGCATTAGTCGAGTGCGACCAACATTTCGAGAATTCGCGAGATTCGGAGGACGGGAAATTCCGACTGATTAAATATTGAGCATTTAAGTTTTATTCGCTTATAATTACTGTCTTAGTGTTTCTTTCATTCACAGATTTCCTTGAACGATTTATTTTAAGAGAAATTCTTTTTTGTCAAAATAACGACTTTATGTTACAAAGTAATATGTTACAATAATAAAATTTCTAAAGATTTTTACGTTCTAAATTAAATTTTAGAATGCCATAATCTAATACAATTGCTTAAAAATGATCAAGTATTATTTTTGCAAAAAGAAATTAACAATTTATACTTTCAGTGTAAAAATGAATGTTACATACATATAAAATAGTTCAATAACAGGTCAGTATTTATATTCAACAATATTGTTTTATATTTAAATGAAAATTTCTCACTTTATGTTAATCATTTTTTTGAAATAGGTCTACTTCTTTTAAAATAAAAGTAAAATAATTTTTTATCCAAATTCTAAATTGTTGCCAAACTTTGTATTATTTTCAAAAACAATATAGACAATCTTTCATAATTTTTTATTTTATTAAAAATACATCCTTAAAGAGTTTCACTCAGATTGTATAAAATTAAATAACTTTTTATATCAATTAATCGATATGTTTTAAAAAGAATATACAAATGACACACTCAAACCAGCTTACTGAATCCAGTTGATTCTTATCCCAGAAGAGTGGTCACGTGAATCGGGCAGGGGATATTTTTCTCCTAATATGAATTCCGTCGGCTCCACAGCCGTGAATCACTCCGATATCTCTGTCTCTTAGCACCAGCTATGAATACAATATCGAATGGTAAGAAGCGGGAATGGCTGTGCCGGATGGGATAAAGTCAGAATTGGCGATAAAAACGCCCCGGCGAAACAGCCTTCGACGCTTTCGTTCGTTTCCTGTGTGCCGTATCTGAAAGATACCTATATTTTCAATCCCCGTCGCGACAACTGTTTTAATGTGCTAATCTCGCGCTGTGGCGACGCAAAGGAACGTGCAAGTTTTATCATGACGCGAACGCCAGAGGGGAATAGAGAATATAGATTATCCTGAGAGAGATTGATCGCCGGTCATTTCGTCTTGGTTCTCGCGAACCATCGGCCAGAAACTCGTGTGGGAAAATCCAAGTCGCGCGGAGCACGTCGCGAATTCTCGAAGCCCTCTCCATCCCCTTCACTTCCTATGCGACAAGACGGAAAGTTCTTCTTCTCCCGAAGCAGCCGGCGGGGGAGATCGAGATCGGGATCAGTTACGGGGTAAGGTCGAAGAAGGACTGATCCTGTATTTGAATACGGGACTCTCGGAGGACTACATGCATTTTAACTACCGGCCAGATGCCGCGGCTCTCACGCTGTCCTGTCGCCCAGGCATCGTCAAGTTTCTGAACTATCGTTACTCGGGCCAAGGATGTGGGGCCTTGAATCCTAAAGACAGCCTCCACTTTGAACTTCTGGCTACGCTCGATACAAAAACGATTTCCGTTAGAAACTTAACTCAAATAATAAAAATGGATCTCTATTGAGAATTCTCTTATTTAACTTAATTAGGAATTATAATTAAGGTGTGATTTTATATATATATATGTATGCTATACATATGTATTTTAGAAAATTATTATATTAAATTGGCAGCAAATCGCAGATGAATTTTAAGAAGAATTTGAACTAGACTTTCAACAATATTTTCTATATTTAGAAATAAACTCGTATGTTATCAAAATTACGAATGTAGTTTTTCATGATTGGAACATGATTCGTGATAGAATGAACGATTCGTTTGATTCTGTATGCAGATGTCGATAAAACGGGCCGACGAAGCGGGTGTTCCACAGACACGGGGCTTGCGAGGCATCTTATCTAGCGCCCGCTGCGAACATGAACGGTGAAAGGATAGCATAGATTCGAAGAGAGACAAAGTGGAAAAGGGATAGGAAGACAGAAGGAGAGAGAGAGAGAGAGAGAGAGAGAGAGAGAGAGAGAGAGAGCGCACGCGAGAAGACGAGAGAGGCGAGGGGTTGAATGACGGTGCTCGAAGGAGAAGGAGTAAGAGACGAGTCGGGGTGGAATGTGGGGTGGGGGTCGGTGTTGTAGCCGAGTGGGTACCACCAGAGGTGGGTCTGGTTGGCCGCGGCGTCGGCGGCGGCGGCGTCGGCTGTCTTGGACAAAATCAATACTGTGGCCACCCATCCCTCGACACCCCTTTGCCTCATCCCTACCCCTCCCCCCTCCTACTAATCCCCCACCTCCCCCTCCCCCCTCCGATCCCATCTAAGGCTGTGGGGCAAGTCGGAGGTGGTGGCGGAGGTGGCGGACGCAGGGTAGTGTGGGCTGGCTGCAGATGCCGCGTAATTACCACCCTCAAGACACGTGTGGCGCTCGCGCATCCAACCACCTCCTATCCCCGCCGGTCGACGCTATCCGACCAACACATTGGTGTGTCGGCAATACCAAGGCTGCTGATAGTAGTAGATATCGTCTCTCAGTAGAGATACTCAGGAATCTCTTTATTAAAAGTATAACTTCTGATATCTATCCCCACCGACATTGATCATGGATTTCACTTTTCTTTGAACCTTGTAGATTTTTGCTTTACACGAATCTCAGAAAAGATATAACGCTTATTGCAAGTATAGTTTTTTTATATATAATA
>NW_017259428.1:225177-227096 GCF_001594045.1 Atta colombica
ATAAATTTTATATATAATAATAGTTTTTTTAATACACATAATAATCGTTTTATAATATTTATATTAATTTTACTTTAACTGTTTTTAACGTGGGTAATATATTTTATATTATCCATTTAATTACCAATATATGGGTAATTAAATAAAATTTCTCCAGTTTTTCTTCTCCACATCTTATTCTATACTTGATTTTTTCTCAATAAAAATATCGTCTATCATTATATCATAATATTTGTTTCTATAATTCCCAACACAATCTTTATCAATTACAGTAGTATGTAAAAATTGTTATAACTTGTTATAATTGAAGTAATCACACACGACGAAAAATCGTGAAATCGCGGACTCTCCAGTTGGTATTCCCATCCCACTAGTGCTCCCTAATAAATTAGCATTCTCGTTCTAACAAGGTCCAGACTTCATCCCTCAGGGGGCTACGTCGAGGACTATCTACAACATACCACCCTTGCCGGACATTGCAAGCATAGCTCTTGCCAGACCCTCCCCCGCCCCTATTCCGCGGCACGCCAGGGCGGAAACTACCCTTATTAATATTATAAGACAAACCAGGAGAACACACCAGGGCGCGGAAGAGAGAGATGCGCCCGTATGTAAATAACCGGGATGTTTGTACGACGAACCGGCTGGTTCTCTGGACTCCGGAGAACTCGGACTTTAATTGCGTTTGTAACATCTTGATTTCCAGACCGTTTTGACCAGGAATATCTAATCATTGTATTTGTGAAAATTTATGAGCTCAAATTCTCGTACAAGAATCATAAATTCTAACCGATAAAAATAATTCTGTAGAAACAGTGCACTTTATCATAATAAATTATTAATTTATAAGTTGATAACATTTTCAAGAATATTCTAAAAAATCTCAACGGAGTTTCAAAGAGTTTGGATTGGCACAATTAAATACAAAATGTCAAAAGATAAATTTGAATCGATTAGAAGACACGTTAGTGAGCATAATGAGCTATATTGATGCGCGAGAAAGGGTTAGTCGCGTGACGGAATACGCGGTCTTCAGCCCCTAAATCAAGCAAACAACCCCTAAAAACACGAGAACCCAAGCAGTTACGCAGCTGGTTGGTCATTTGCGGTTCCAACAATGTCCAAAATTACGATGTCGCCGATTTTTCAACTATTCAGCCATATGTCTCCTTCTGTATCTACTTGCAAGCATTATGACATTAGATATAATATTCATGCAAAGTTGTTATTTGATTATATTATATTTATTCAAAATTCATCTGATTAAATAAACTGCTTAATTATATGATATTACAATCTTATAATATTACAATAGAAATGTTCGTATATAGAAATAGATATATCGATCTATAATAGCGTAAATCTTGTGTCAAAACCAATCGGAAGTTTCGAATACGTGCTTGCTTAAAACGAAACCAGCGCACGTATTCGACTAATCATACCGCCATTTCCTTTAATATCCGTAGGTGGCCACCCTACCGAAGCTCGTATCCAGCGACCTGCAGCACTCTCGCGAGTCTTAGGAACTTCCGGCGGGTTCATGCCACCGGCAGGCGTCTCGCATCCGGCGTCTAAATGTTTCAACCTTGCGCATGAAGGGTGAAAAACAGCAGCGAAGAGACTTACGCATATCGAAAGCTTTATTTCTACAAAAGTCACGAATCTCTCCCTATATTCCAATTCCCTATCCGAAAAGTTTGTAAACTGTAGAAAATATTCAAACCTACATTGAAAACCAATATTAAATACTGCTTTCTAATATTAATATTATTAACAACAGTATTAATATTATTATTAATATTAATGTTATTATTAATATGATCATTAATTTTAATATTATTGTATTGTAATAATTAATATTTTATAAAGAATCTGTTATATATTTTTTTATTATTATTTACACAATTAGGAAAATAATC
>NW_017259428.1:227196-240486 GCF_001594045.1 Atta colombica
AAAATTAAAAGCAATATTAAAGATATTTTAAGCAGTATTAAAAGCAGTATTAAGATATTTTATTTAAATTGCGAAAAAATTGTAAATCTATCTTTTTTTCCTATATAATTTGTTATGCGACAACCGAGGGAAAACTGTATTCAATTATCTGCTGGCTATCAGACATCATTATATCATTGTCGTTATATAAAAGAGCAATAGGCTTTTTATTCGCTTAACACGACCCACGCACTAGCGTCCAGCATAGGCTAGGTATCGATAGTCCGAGAATGCTCTAATGATGTGCGTGTGCTGCAAGAGATTTGGCCAATGAAGAGAGAAGGAATGAAAGGGTACATGGCGCCGTAGATTTAAGCTAAAAAAGATCCAGAAGGAAATGCAGGATGTTCTTTCGTTTTAATCGTTGCAACAATTTCTGTAACAGTATTGCTTTCAGATTTGTTATTTAAAATGTTTTAAAGTTCATCGCACGAAATAATTAATTACAGCTATGTTGTGAAATTATGAATAATACTTATATAGCAGTCATGCATGTCTGTTTTATAATATATTCGAGAAAAAGAAATCGAATGGGACATTATACAAAATGTCTTAATAAATTCGCCGCTATCAAGAGAGAAGTAAATTTTTTAGATAATTTTGCAAGCGCGTTCTACGCGTCTTCCAGTTGTATGTTCTAGCGCAAACTTTATAGCTCCGGGTTTCCAATAAACCGCTACCACCCTCCTTTTTTATCCATTCGCTCTCATCCGCCCCCGTCCACTTTCCCGTTTTCTCTTACACGGGGTTTAACATCGATCCCGGGCACGCATTTCCAATCTAACGAGCGCATCTACACGTCTAAACGGCCCCATCAAACCGAAACAAATCTTCCTTGGAATCCTTGCCCAGCGATCTCCTGCCGCCCGAACTAGCAGAGAGACAAAAGCGAAAACCAGCTACAGCGAAAGCTAGCACGCTCTTCGCGGACGGAATAGTGGCGGAGTAGTGGCGTAAAGGGGAGGCCGAGAGAAGGAGGCGGTGGCGGATGGTGGCGGTTCATGTGTATAGTTTCTCTCGGGGGTTGAAAATGTGACGACGACCCAGCCGCCCGAGATATTAAACTATAAATCCTTATCCTGCTTCGCGCGGACCAGAACCCTCCGGCTACGTGTGCATGTCGAGGATCTTGTCCTGTGTCGCAGGATTCGCATTATACTGGATTCATGCGCCCTTTGTCCGTTTACCGGTCTCCTTCTATCGAACTACAGTAACGAACTGATACTTATGAGATGGTGGTTGAATTTAAGTTACGACTTCCATTTTATGAAAAGCAATTATCGAATTAGTTAAGAATCGTACAATTATTTATTTATGCTTTACAATTTTCATGTTTATTTATTATTTAATCGTTATAATATTATTCTTTTAAATATTAGAAAAAATTAAGTAAATTTTCTAATTCTCTTCAATTATTTATGCATCTAACATATGATGATAATTAACAACAATATAAATAAATACATACACACGTACAATTTAAAGAATTATTATTTGCGTGTTAAAAAGACAAAAGGCGAGCGAACGAAGATGGGAAAATATAGTGGCTTTTCCCACGAACGAGTTAACCCTTTCCATCGAACGTCGTTTTCACGCCGTGCGTATCCGAACGTTCATCCCATAACAAGGGTCTTTCTCTTTGTAGAGCAAAGTCGATGAGGTCGCCAGGTCGGACCTCCTCCGACTTCCTCCTTCCTTCTACGTCGAGTCGTCTCCCTAGCCAAGGTGTATCGTTACTTCATGGTGCTTTGAGTCAGTGGCAAGGGGTTGGAGGAGATCGTACGGGTTGGCGGAGACGTAAGAGGGGTTGCTCTTAGCCGCGTTAATGCCTTGAGAGGGGAGCGTTAATTAATAATTGCAGGAGGGTGCCACCAGTCCCTCGAGGGAGAGCAAGAGAGAGAGAGAGAGAGAGAGAGAGAGAGAGAGAGAGAAAGAGAGTGAAAGAGAAAGAGAAAGACCGAGAGGTGAGAGCCAAAGGACCATACGTGCAACTAACAGCAAGTAGAGATCATCGATCGTCGTCAACAAAGTACGTTCACCTTTCTTTTCTCGAGTCGCGTCTTTATCTCGTTACAAAGTGCATCCATCGGTTGCACGTAAGGCTCGTCGATAATTCGGAGCAAAGTGCATTCACCCGCTGTTGCGTTCTTATACCTTAGTCTTGCAATTTTGATAAATTGTACATTTCTCAAATTAGCAGAAAATATGTTCAGTAGAAAATATAAATATACCTTGATTTGCAAATGATTTTTTTCCATTTTCAAATTAAGAGCAATAAAAATGGGGAAATATTCTAAAAAAAAGCAAAGTTCTTAAGAAAAACGAAATCTCAATTTCACTAAGGTTTGTATCTTCTCTACTTTAATGAGTATAAAATTATTAAGGATTGATTAGATTCAATTTGAAGATCGTTTTGAGACTATGCAGTAGTATCGATGGAAAATGAATGGATGGGACACCTACTCTATAGTTTACACAAAAGGGTTTTGCCCTTTCAGCGAGTCTAGAATCTAGTGTCGCGAGGTTTGAGGGATCGAAAATTCGAAGGAGGAGAGAAAGAAGAGAAGGGGATCTAGAAAGGACGGGGTTAGCTGTCAGAGAGATAAATCGGTCCCGGCTTAATTAAATCTTCTTCCGTGCTACCCGCCTGGACCAGTGCCTGCTGCCGGACACCATCCTCGGAGGGTCGAATTGTTTCGAGGATATCAACCCTGATTTAAGGCCACGTATTCCCCAAGTACACCGCGAGTATGGCCTGACCAGCCTGATCTTTCAGTATTTTGCGGATTCGCGTTTCTCTCTTCGACGAAATGTCGCGCCATCAACTTAATCGCCTACATTGCTTGCGTTTAACGATATAAATGTTTCACAAATATTATATGTTAGTTTAAATGCTACATATATAAATGGATTCCAATAGGAATTGTTCAATTATTTCTTAAAGATTTATTATGTGTTCTAAGAAGAATGGAATAACTTTAACTAAAATTCGGACAATTCTATAATACATACCTAATCTTCTATTGTTATTGTAAATGTTACTTCCTATAGCACAGATCTTTCTAGTAATATTGCCACAACATTGCAATGTTCCAGCAATATTGTATTAACATTACAAATGTTGCGGCAATATTAATACAAGCTTCTATGTATAGGTTATTCTCAACAATTTATTCCAGTAGGTAATAATGAGGATAAATTTGAATACCACAAAATGAGATATAAGCTGTAATTACGAACCTTAATGACATTGCAGATTGTACAATATTAAAGCAACGAATTCCACCATATCGATGATATATGAATTTCTGATTCGCGATAAATTTAATCTTTTCTGCTTCTACTTCATAATACATTCGACAAAAGTCATAATTCCTTAATAAATCGTTATTCTTCGCAAGACTTTTATCTCGTTAAATTATCAGATCAGCCATAATCGATCTAATCTGCGTCTAATGTCAGTGAAATGGTAAGACGTGGAAAGCCCTAATTCGCCAACAGATCTCAATAACGCGTTGATCTTCCTCGTAGGCTTCGTAGGAGGCAAGCAACCGAGACAGTCCTTCGACTGCATCTATATTCTCGCTATCTCGGCAATCGCGAGTTACGGAGGTCGGTGAGGCGAATGTGTCGGAGAGAAATCCGGATAGACAGACGCGGGAAGCACGTCTAAGACAGAAAAGGACGGAGAGCGCGAGAGCGGCGGTGGGAGGAAGACCGAGGGAACGTGAGGCCAAGTCGGAAAGAGAGAGAATAGGAAACGGAGTGGAGAAGGTGAGGAGGTGAGCCGAGGGTGGCTGTACGTCGATAGAGCGGCGCGCCACGGAGGCCAAGATACGACACCGCCGCCACCGCCAGCAGACCCGTAAAGGGGCGGGGGTTCTCTCTCTCTCCGAGTAGGCGAGGGGTTAGCGGGGATGCCTTGCCTCACCAGGGTAGAGACGACACAGGAAAAGCGGGGTTTCGTATGGGGTAGAGGGGGGTGGACAGAGACGCAGCCTCGTTCCTTCCGTGGGCAAGGAGCACGACGGAGACACTAGGCAAGGTCTTCCTCCTTCCTTGCTTCATCGCCTCCTTTTTGCACAGCTGGCGCAGATGTTACACCGACGGACGTAGATAAGAGAGTGCGTCGACTGCCTCCGCGGTACCGGATAAACGGAATTTTTAATCGGCCTTCTATGTCTGATTTTCTTCTATCCTGCTATTCCATCACCATCGCAGTTGACCGGTTCGAGGCGATGTTACCACTAATATTCATTCACTCTACATCTTCAACATCTAATTAATTACGAGATACATGTAGAAAAGAGATCGAATTATACATTACGAGATTATATATTATGTTAACAGTAAATAGTGACAAAATTGTAAGCTGCTTTGACAATTTAAAACGACATATCCATGTTTAATCTATACGTCCAATATAAAGACATATTCTTTGCAATTTTTATCTTTATACACTTATATGATATTTAAAACAGTTTTTGGTCACTAAACTATTAAATACATCTTATTCAATTGCAAATATTCTTCCGTTATCTCATCAAATACATAAAACTAGAGCTGAATGGAAGTTTTAAAAAAAAATCTGTTTCTTTTTTTTTAAAGAAAGTGCATATTCAAGAAAGCGTTACTGCTATTCATTCATGATTTTCAAATTCTAATCTAATTAATTTCAGGCGAAATGCACACAAATACAAGATTAAATTAAAGACTTTTTATAGAAACTGCAAGATTATATTACGTTCGCCAACAAGGATACATGTCAATCTACATAAAGAGATATTCTTTTTTTATCTTTATACACTTATGATATTTAATAAGTTTATTCAAAATTCTACATGTATCTTATTTATTTGCATATTCTTCCATTATCGCATCATCAAATATCAAACTATAGCTACATGGAAGTTAAATAAAAGGATCTGCTTTTTTTTATAGAAAATGCGTATGATACATAATATGCTCTCGCACAGACAGGTGTGCGTAGAATTACGCGCTGGTGGCTATATATGCGTCGCGTATGTCGCAGATGGAGTCGGGTAAGCGGGTGAGTATCGGTATTCGGTTAATTATGGTCCCCCATCGGGCCTGCATGAATTCTTGACGCGGGGGGTGTTGCAACACCCCGTGCCATGCGCGCCTGTCATATCCCCAGCAGCATTACTGCCAACGTCACGCGCCGATCGGTACGATAGGATCGTACGCTGACGCGATCAACCTAATGTAGGATAACGCCCTTTCCTCCATATATATATATATTGTGTGTGTATGTGTGTGTGTGTGTGTGTGTGTGTGTGTGTGTGTGTGTGTGTGTAGTGACCACGCTATACTTGTACGAATGATAAACGTCTGATAATCAGCTTAAAAATAAACGAAGATAACTTCTCATTAGTATTCAATAGCAAATATTGGAGAATTAGTATTATCATCTATACATAAATAATTATCAATTATTTAACTATTTATACATAAATAATTAAATTCAAGAGATGTCAAAGGAAGATATGAAAAGAAGAAATGTAATTCAGATGTTAGAATAGAAAATATCACACGACATTTTGATTAATATATTCTTTAATGTTATTCGTGTTTGACTTTCAACACTAAGGCCAGATATGAGTTCATCCGTTGAGGTGGTTTTCGTGAAAAATATTGCTCGTTTTACAGGCGGTAGAAGCCAAGCTACGTGGGAGTGGGGGTTGTATTTAATTAAACCTCCAGGGGCTGCCTGATCGAGCATCAATACCCAGCGGTTCTCACATCTTTCGAAAAAGCCAAACATCATATAATCTGCAGATCTACACAAATCAATTTTCTACGTCACGAGAAGATAAAAGTGTATAAAAAATAATATTAGTATATAATTATATATATAATTTTGTAATTATTAACTTGAAAAATTTTATAATTTTATAATTTTTTTCTTACGTTAGACAAAACGAGAACTTACTTTGTAACAAAGGCACATATTCGTGCTTCTAATTACGTCACATTGCATAATTTAATCAATTGACAGCTGGGAGCAATATTTTGCGAGGTATAAATTAGAAACGGAATCGATCGACGATGTGCATGCGAGAAACTCGACTACCGAGTAAGCAGATTGTTTCTTCCAGCAAGAACGTATCTAAAGCGTAGAAAGTCTACGGATGCAGCTGCAGCAAGAAAATTAATTGCGTCGAGCTGCTGCGGCTGCGAATTACGGCTGCTGTAAACCAATTTTCTCGGAACATTTATACAACGGAGATTTGTTTGAAATTGATGCAAAAAAGTGACAAAATTTAAAAAATTACTAAAAATTGCAAACTGAACTTAAAAAAAAGAATAAACAGCAAATTTTATACAATTTTGTGAAAAATAACCTTATATAAGATATGTATCTCTCTTAAAAAATGTGCAACATATTAACGTGAATGAAAGCGTTTCGAAATAGAGTTGTCAAAATTCATTCTCCCAGCGATAACTCTTATCGTGATTCCTCTGAATTAATCGGATAGCCGCGTGCAGCATTCAGGATGAGAACCAAATAGGAAAATCCCTGTCGGTGGGATGTACGGAGGTTTGCGAAGTCTTATTAGCGATTTAGGGTGGGCCGCCCCTTCTATCGGCTCCAAACACCCGATCCTGGGAATTAAAAATCGCTAAATTCGGTTACGCAGACGCCGCCCGTCGTTTCATTTCGCAACCCCACACAATTGCGGCTAGGTCTGGCCAATCAAGTCGAGAAAAATCTGTCGTATTAAAAAGTCACGTCGTCAAGAAGCGGGGAGAAAAGATTAGCGAACAATAGAAAGGATTTTTCTGTGATTTAGAGAAATTTAAATAACAGCCAATTTCGAATGAGAATAAAAAATAGGATTTGTCGTCATTAAATAACCGCATCGCACGCACCCTAAAATATAATAGCAATCATTTTGTGGATACATCAATCGGTAAAAATCTGCGAAAGTGTTGATTGGATGGTCCGAGGTTATTTTTTTCGGTTAAGCTCTCGCGGTTAAAATCTGGAATGACTTTTTAGTTAGTCGAATCGGACCAGCCGCGGCCTGCGGAGGGATGAAACGAGGCACGAGGGTACGACGCCGCGAATTTTATTCGACTACGGTGGCTGCCTCTGTAGATGCGACGAGAACATTTCCTCCACATTACATTAATTCCATGCATTTAAATGGTCATTACCTGCCTTGCAGAACAAACTGTCGTAGCACCGCGCTGCTACTTTGCGCTGTCTTTTCTCAAAATGTACTGCGCTAATTTTAAGCAGAAAACACGACAATTTCTCCTAAATTTTTCTTACTGTTTGTTCCGATCATTTTTGAAAAATTGACAGAGATATTCTATTGTTCACATATTAAACCTCTTAATCGGCTTCATTGCGGTTCATCTCGGTATACGATAATTAAGGATGGCGGGGCTTACGAGAGCCAGAGATATTGGATGGTCCCGTATTTACACCCTTCAGGGTATTCGTATTAACCTCCCTTAAAGCGCGGTGCCCTTGAGTTTGTTGACCAACTAAGTAGAAAGGGCCAAACTTCAGCATCCCTTATGTTTGTCGGAATAATTCGCGGATTACCTACTACATGGATATTAATTCCATCTTCCACTGTAAATAAGAGATGTCATTTATCCAGTTAATCTTATCAAAATTGCAATCAATCATTATAAGCAATTACAATATATAGATACTAAAAAAATTGCTTGACATTAACTAGAAAATCTTATACATAGACCTGCATATTGTTAGTACTTCAATCAGTTCCCTTCACGTTACTTCTGTGTCTCTTCGTTACATCGGTCGTCATCGGGAAGCTCGAGATGCAATAAAAAGAAAGTGCGAAATTCATGAAGAATGGCGATACTCAATCACGCCAAAGACAACCGCCTGGGAGTCTGGCGTCCGAAACAATACGAAACAAACGGCCTCCGGGGGCGGATATTAGTTTTTCGATTTCTCGAGCCCCAATCGGCGAGCCCCCCCTCCCTGTCCCGCTTCTCTTCAGCCCCTTTGGCAACCCGCTCTCTTCTGCCGAGCCCCCCTTGGCGTTATTTTTCTCAGTCATATTCCCAACTGCGCATTTATCACTTTTAAACGAGACTGGAGAAGCCGATGGTGCGGGCGCTCTCCTCTTCTTCGGCCGTTCTTCTCCTCTGTCCCTTTCTCCTTTTTTTTTGTCACCGGGCGTTGGATGCAAAAAAGAGAGGGCTCTTCGAGAGCCAGCCTGGAAACAGGCTCTCCAGCGACACCTCCAAGGGCCATAACTCTGCCACATGGAATTTCCCCTTTCGTGAGGTGGTGGCGGCGGTGGTCGGTGCTTCTGTGTTCTATGCTTCGGTGTACCTTCCTCTCCCCTTCATCCTCTTCGACGGCGATTGGTAGGTGTATCTACGCTCCGGTTTATTTCACACTCATGATTCACCGCGTATTTTGTTTTAAGAGTCTGCTTCATTCTCAAGCATACCGTATCAATATATTTGATAACGAATTCAATAAAGTATTTATATACGTTTACAATTCATACTGCAATGTATAGAAACAAATTATTCTTCATTCTTCAGATATTAAGTAATAAGTATCTGATGATAAAACTATTACGATATGCTAATTACAAACAAATTATTCATTATCATAATATTAATGCATTGATTACAATAGTAATGGTGTTATTTAATTAAAAAATAAAGAAGATTACATATTTGTCAATTTTGAAGAATCTTTAAACTAAAGCTGAAGTATAAACTAAAGCTGAAGTAATATTGCAAATTAAATTGAAAGAAATTTAATATTGATGCTAATAAATATTTTTACGGTACTATAAATAATTTATTGCTAAAAATATCACCTCAACAGGGATTTAAATCTGAATCTGCCGAATTTCATGCAAGCGTTACCAATTAGACCGAGACATACAATAATATTAATTGTAATAACTAGTATATGTAGAGGAAGACCAACTTTTTCAGACATAAGTAAACGATTGAATGAAATTGTTTATCAATTTAATTTGATATTACGTATTTCAGCTTTAATCTAAGACTGTGTTTCAAGATCAACAAATAATCAAAGCACAGTTGTTTGAACTGGAAATTGTAAAAATTTACATGTATTATTAGATACTGAGACTTTGACCAAATAAAATTCTCTTTACTCATTTAAAAAAATTTACTTACAAAAGGACTATCTACAATAAATTTGTTAGCTTTCTATCAAAAATTTTTCACTGATATTTTATGTTATTTCGATGCAATAATTCTTAATTACGATACAAGTCTATAATTTATGTTATTATTCTTTCGTGACACAAAAAATCTAAAAAGAAGTAATGTATCTCTTTTTATTTCAAGAGATTCAGTTTACGAGTAATTTTTGTATCAAATAATGCTCGAGGGTTGAGATTCACGCGTTTTTACAACTAGGAAAGTATTCGATCCCATCTCTGCCCACTTCTCTTTTGCACTCGGCTCGCGTGCACTCTGCCTTATTAAGGGCTGATCCGCCCTCGCCATCGTCTCCTACCGATAGACCTCATCCTCCGGACTGTCCCACAACCGCCGTACATCACCGACACTGGCTCCGGGGGATGAGTTATGCCCCCCTCAAGCGCACGGTCCTACCTCGTACCTACCACCTACACCCCAGCAGACTCCGACTATCCCGCGCTTTCCATCCTCTGTCTGCGAGGTCTGGATACATGCCGCTGTTTTCGATATATATATCAAGATCTGTCTGAGGTTTGCCGGTCGAAGATTTGTTGACCCTGACTGCCTTACCTTCGCCCACAAGTATTCCAGTGTCTCGAGTAAGATTAGGATCGATTCCCCGATTAAGTCTTGCCAATGTAAAGCACGTAGAAAATTAGCCCTCCGATATAGATGCTTTTTTGATTTAATATGGAAATTATTAAAAGCGTAAATAAAAAAAAAAATATATATATATATATAAGTTTTTTAAATACTCATTTATGTGCTCAATAAATAGATATTTTCAATTGTACATAATCACATTTATCAAATGAAATTGTCATAAATTAATAGGCAGATAAATTAATAGGTGAAAAGGAAATATGCCAAAATGTTTTAAGAGCATTGCGATCTCCTATAAATAAAGTTTAGCACTAACATAGAAGATTCTGCTAGCCTTAAAATCAAGGGATCACTGAAGCTGTTTGCCCAGGACGGTCACTTATTAATGCGGGCGCAGGGCCAAGCTAATTCCCTAGCCAGAGTACAGCTTAGAAAGGACTTAGCCGATATTTGGATCCTTACTAATACCCGACTCGACGTACTTGATGCTTGCTTGTCTTTCAAAAGAGCACTGAGCTCTTATATCAGCCATTAACGAAAACTTGTGAAGGTCTGGTTTTCAAAACAAAATAAATTTAAATAAGTTTAAGTGATTAATTTATAACACCTCAATTGAATTAATCGTTAAAAATATATGCTTTTAAAAAAAATATATGCTAATATGAAAGATCGTTCACTTTGATTACAAGAAGATTAAAAATGTACGAAGGAGCATTTCATTAAAACAATTCGCCATAGTTCCGACAGCAGGAAAGTCGACGTTAACATAATCGCCGATAATAGTCTGGCCGCTTATAAAAACGGGAAAACTTTTCCTCGACGAGTCTCCTGCCATCGAGTCTCCTGCCACTTTCCACTTTCTCCAAGGCGGTAACGTCCCCCACGCAGTGCCGACCGAGAAGTTGGTTTACCACCCCTGGGGGTGGTTAGCGGGTCTAGTTAAGGGGCGTCTTAATTACCCACGGTAATGAACACCTTGTCGTAAAAACTTGCGTCGGTTTAATTATTTCAGCTGGCTCCCTCCTTGGCCGCCTTGCTCGGTTACCCTCGTTCACGAGTCTCGGTTTCAGTTTCCCTCAAAACTAAACGATGTCGGTGATATGCGGTATAGATTTCTCTCTTGATTATCGAACATTATCTCACAACGATACTACTACATATTGATTTCTCGAAGTATCTGAATACGAATGCACGATCAATCTTTTATGTAGTAGCAATTTTTCACGAATAATTCTTGTATATATAACACAATTATTGTAATGTATCTCTACTGAAAGTTAAATAAAAGATTGTTAAAAAGGAATGGAGATACGGGCGAAGAGAGAAGCGCAATAAAGGCGCATGGTTCTCCTACGACAGCATCGGATCCAATTACGGCCACGTGGGATAGCAATACTTTTTAAGGGTGAGTCTGCAACGAGGAGGAACACGGAAAAGGCCGCGCAACCGGTATTGCGGCACGGTTTGTCGTCTCTCGCTCCTATAAATTCGCGGGAATTAAACGAAAGAATGCGGTCTGCCTCGACGTACAACCTGCCCACCCTTAACCGTGGCCCTCTAGCACCCCTTCTCCTTCTCTCTTTCGCGGAGAGAGTACCCTTTCTCTCTGAGCGTCTCTCTTTCGCGCGCTACCGCGGGATCTCATTTTTGGGGGTTCGTTGGATTTTTAATTAAGGGCGGTGACTCCCACGGCAAGAATGCGCGGTATCGCGCGAGGTATTTCGTCGAAAAACCTCCCCCCCGTCCACCGAAACAGCGCTTACCCCTTTTCACGATACGCTTCGACTTAAACGCCACGTTATTTAATAATTTAAATTAATTATCTTGTATTCCTATTGACAAATGTAATGTTTTTTTAATATAAACCATAAAAGTAATATTCGTTATATTCACATATTGTGAAAATTAGCATCATGAATTATAAATTATATATAAATATATATATATAAATAGCATCATGAATTATAAAAAAATTACAAAAAAACATCGAAATTAGAAAAATGAAAGGATTAACAACAGCAATATCTTAAATACAGCACTGCCTAGCAAACAAGTTGGCGTTATTTGTCATCATTTTGATATTTTTAATGTCATTTTTAATGTCGAAATGACGACAAAGACTATCAGTATCTCGAGAAACACCAAGAGAAAATGACTTTATTTTGATGTCATAAAAGTAAAAATGATGATTTTTGATTATAAATTTTGACGTCAATAATAAAAATAAAGTCATTTGGATTTTTTGTTGACTTTTATATTCTTGGCTTGTTTGCTGAGTAACGTTCTAATGATTGAAATATTAAAATGATAAGAGTCTCAAGTTTATCGACGAATAAAGTGTACACTAAGTCGCCTAAAAGAATTCCAGGTTTCCGCGCGGCATCAAAGCACGCGCAAGAAATCAATTTTTAAGAGAACGAAAGATGTCGAGCGGATGTTGCAGACTCTACCAAGAGGGTACTTTGCTCCTCCTCTCTCGCCACCACGTGGATCTTTCTCCATGGACCAGACCGAGGGAGGGTAGTTTTGATTTATGGAGACCGGCCGGCAGATTTACGAATATCAAATTCGCGTTTAAGGGTGCCATCGTGCGAGAGGGCTGCAAAGGCTACGATGCCACCTAAGGGTGGGTCGCGTCTCATGTGTGTACATTACGCGAGGATTTACAGTGTTGTAGGGTAGGCCAAACGTTGCGCATAACTTTCGAAAGAGATGAGGGAGTTCTTATTGGACCCTACCGAGGAATTTCTGGGTACGTGCTCTTCACAACCGTAATATGGCAGAATGAGTTTTTAATTAGACAGAACTCTGATTAGACATCTGATGAGAATGTTAGCTCAGTGTGTCAGTAACAAGAAACGATTTTTTGTTTGTGATTGTAAATTGGCTGATAATAAAAAATTATTTCCATAACTAAATATCGAAAAATTGAGAATCTATTTATAGAAAATTTTAATTAAAAGGAAAGAAGATTATTACATTTGTAAGTCCGAATAATTCATAGCAACTCTCGAAATAATTTTAAAGTCTGCCAAGCTATCTGTTAAATAGTTCACTGACTGAGAATGTACGTGAGAATGCAAATTCCGTCTCGGGTAAACCTCATAGGTCCAGGTAGTAACGCAACGAATAAATCATGCGAGACACTCCGACTAAGAGGCGAGTGCAGGATACCCTCGTGTTTATGGTGCCAGAATCGACATATTTCAGATGCGCTTTTAAATATTAAATCCAACGGAGGGTGCATGCCCTACCTTCGTTTCGCGGCAGCCGTTCCTCGCATAAAGCACACTAATGCGAGGCCCGTTCAGTCGAACGAGGAACAAATGCTACACACGTGCAAACTTGTAGAAAGTCTGCGACTTTCGTTGTTCGAAAAAACGACGGCTCGTTTATTACGATGGGAAATACTTCGTTGCACCTATAGTTCGCTATATATATATA
>NW_017259428.1:240586-256913 GCF_001594045.1 Atta colombica
TAAATTTAAATGGACCAATCGTTAACTTATAGAAATCTTTATCGAAATCCAATACTAACCAATTTATTATGAACAATAATAACTAAAAAAATAAAGTTGGAGCTATAAATAATAATTAATTACTTATTTAGAGTACTAAAAGTACTAAGCAACAGCTTTTAATACCTAAAATAAATAATTAATTGTCTTTCTGTCTTTCAGTCTTAAATGTATCAATATTAGATTTTTGTAAGGAAATGATTCTTTTTTAATATATTTTAAAAAATATATGTTAAAATTTCTTTTGACTCGGTATAAAAATTTGCGCGCGTAATAATCAGTGATCGTGAGCGAATAATTCGGATAATGCATGCGCAGTGAAGCATGCACATCGAACTTCCTCTTTTTCCAACCGTTAGAGATAATTCTCGCTCTCTTCAGATGTTCACTCCAATCTCTTGGCGAATATTTGAAGAGGCCAGATCAAAGCGCGTCTGGTCAATTTCATCAACATTTGAATACGTGCCTCCTTTTCCGCTGCGAGTCGATCTAGCTTTCTTTCCCTTCCTCTCGCTTTCCTTTCCTTCCATTTCTCCTCCTCCTCCTCCTCCTTCTCTCGCTCTCTCTCTCTCTTTCTTCTATCTCTTTTTCTCTCTATCTCTCTCTCTTTTCTGGATCTATCTAAACAACTCTCAACCTTTTGGATCTTTTTGCACGGACAGCTAGCTAGCGAAAAGAGCTGAGAAAAGCAAGATGAATGAGAAGGGACGAGCGGGTTGGAAAGTTCTCAAAAGTGTTGGCTGAAACGGAAAGCGTTAAAGGAACACGCACTGATAACGTGAACCTCGTAGTCTTCTAAAAGATACTCAGCTCGATACGATGCTCTCTTCGCTTTCCATGGCTTTCTCATTTCATTTTGGAAAGTTACTGCTCTCCTTTTCAATTTTATCTTTCTTAATAAAAATCTTTATAGTTTAAAAAGTATTTATAATCAAAAAGTATCCATAGACGTTAATGATAATACGTATTGAATTTCAGTATAATACTTCACAGATTTGATATCACGGGGAAAGGTAAGAATTCTCTGAATGATACCATACATTAAGACGGCAGACAGTGCAAAATGCCGTCGGGGAACAGTATTAAGTAGGGGCGGGCACTGCGGCGCGATCAAAGCGTAATTTTAATTAGGCAGATTATACAGAAAGATAAAAATTATTAAAATTATTGCCTTAATGAAAGGGAGCCTTCGTCGTTTCAGGGAGGGACGCGTAATTAAACGTTGGGAGTAGCTTCCCCAGGCGAGGGTTGTTTCATTGCTGGCTGAGTGAGCCAAGTAATATACAAGCCTACGAATTTGAAAAGATCGTTTAATTTCTATCCACTTGCTGCTCATGTTAGACCTACGATATATGCACTAAGTGTTACCGAATCAATCATTGTATTCTATACACGCAAGAGATTGTGGCAAATGAATCACTGAAGTCTCATATTTATTATTAATTAGATATGCATCCAGGACTTATTCGGGAGAAGGAAGAATAAAATGCTTTTCAATGTTTTTCATTTATATTCTTTACTATTTTACACAAAAATGTGTTATGAAAATGAAAAGTAACTTTGTTACTTTACGTGTATCGATTAACTGACTTTAATTATAAAATAATTACATGTAGATTTTCTTCCCCTTAATAATAAAAATAAAATCATATACAGTAACTATAACTATCAGCATGTTGATTGAATCTTTCATTCTAAAGTCAATTCCTCACCATCCTAAGGAGAACCAATGGAAGGTCGATAAGAGGGCCGCCCCCTTCTGGTGGCAGATCAGCCCGCAAACCGCAAGGTGCCACCACACCCCAAAAACCACCCCTGACACCCCCGCGGCCAATGATCGGGCCTAGCCACCCCCAGAACCACAAACCAACCGCAAGACGATGCGCAGAACCGCCTCATTCATGCACGCACCGCGCATTCCAACCGCAAAACAAAATGGAGCCCAGCAAACTGTTAAGATTTTCAACGGCAAGTCGGCGTTCACGGCGATTCTCCAAAGAAATTAAATTAAACGTAATCCTGAATATATATATATATGTATAGAAAAAGAGTTTATTAAGCGGAATGTGAGGAGAAAAATTTTAGCAAATCTTATTGTTCATAAATAAATGATTAATACATTCTTTTTTTAATATTCTATTTATTCTAAAAGCCCGCAGAAGTAAATGCACGTTGTGCATTATATACGTTGCTTTTAATATTTATTCAATGTGTCAATAATAATATTAATTTAATATAAACTTGAAAAAATTTTAATCAATCTTATTATTCTGATTTTATTTTTATCTTGAGAAAAAGAATAGCGACATTTGTCATGACACAATATAGAATATATTCACGTAGAAATCATGTCGCGTTTCTATTTCATCTCCCTGGGGATGCTCGCTCTGAATATATAGCCGTCGTCAAATTACGACGATCGACTAGAATTTTTCCGTGAGAGTTCTCACGAGTCTTGGCACCTCGCGGAGGTGGGCAACCTGGCAGGTTGCAGCCTGGGGTTCTGAGGTACCCCAGCGTGGCCGTTGCGGCAGCGACTGGGGGAACCCGCGCACCCGCGGTGAAGGAGGAGGTGAATGCGCGTTGGGAGGGTAGCGGATGGATGGTCGAGAAAGCAGAGGGGGAGGGGGATTTTGAAAGAGGGTCGGTGGTCGAGGTGGTAGTGGCGGAGGTAGTTGGAGGAGAAGCAGAGAAGGAGGAGAAGGAAGAGGAGAAGGAGGAAGAGGAAGCATAGTCTCGTGGAGGAAAAGGTGGCAAGGGGTAGAGAGCGAGAGTAGAGATGAGGAGAAGGAGGAGACGGTGGGCCCTGGGGGTGGGTTGCCTAGCTACCGGCGAGACCCGGCCAAGATACTCCGAGATCTCTCTCTACTGCTTCAGGTCAGGCTCTCGCATATTTCTCTGGCGCGTTTGACCAGGTTCTTCAGAGTTGGGGAATCGAACGCCGAGAAATGGCTAACCAACCAACTTGACGATGACCCAATGTCCGGATGCTCATGATTTACACAAAAGCTCAACGGATCAAATATTGTTCAATGCCACATTCAGAATAAATAAGGCTCGTATTAAAAAAAAATTAATGTATAATTTTTTAATATATTTATACTTATATTTATATTTTAGAATATTTATATTTAGAAAAAAAATGTAAAAAGAAACTTTTTTATACTTTCTTCTTCAGAAAAAATATTAACAAGAAAGTACATTCGGAATTAATTGTACCGCCATTACTTTTTATCATTACTTTATTATAATAACGATTTAATAATGACGTTGCGAATTTTTTATGGCGGTAACACCAAAGAAAAATCAATCATTGATTGGAAAAATCAATCGTTACTTGTAAGAAATTGGAAAAATCATTGGTTACTGAAAATAACTCATTATTTGTAACAAGTTACTTTTATGAATTACTGTAACAAATAAAATAACGCATCAATACAAGTTACTTTCTTCACTAAATAATGCATAATAAGGTTAGTTACTTTTCAAATGATTTTTCCAATCTAAGCGCAATTTTATTAGTTATAAATATAATCATTTAGTTAGTTATAAATAGTCATAAGAAATTTCAACATCACTTTGTTAAAAATGATATATCGTTAATAAAACAGTAAACGATAAAAAAGTAACAGTGTTACTATTCTTCCTTTTTCTGAATATTAAAGAGAGCGAATATTAAAGAGACATCGTTTTTTATTTATTTTAAGAAAAATATTTTGGATTATAAATATCTTCTCATAAAAAAATTTCTTTTTTAGCATTTATTCACATGTAAATATATGGCGAAAAGTAAAAGGATAAACATATTATTCACGGATGGAATAAAATAGTTTATAAACTTTATTTTTCAATCTTTATTAAATAAGTCAATTTAAAATAACGCTCATTATATAAAAATTTTTGCTACATTCACCGCGTTTAAACTTTACACATTATTAATTACAAAAGAATAAAGTTCAAATTTAAGCAAATGGGATTAAAGTAAACCCATTGTTTTATCAATCTTTTTTTTCCTAAGACGATACCGGTGCTGCCCTCATACGAGAAAGAAGGTAAAGACATTTAAGAAGTCTCACCTTCCTCCTTCTTGCACCCTTCTTCAGCTCTAAGAAAACGTCACCCTCGTGGTAAGGCAGCTCGCGAAAAGGTCGGTAAAAAACGAGTTTTAAAAAATGCAAGAAATAATTACTATTAACAAAATATAATTCATTGACTAATTTGTTAATTTAACATCTCTCGAAGGCCAACCTTCCAATAATTTTTCAGGGATTGTCAGAAATATTTTTTCTCATAGAAATTTGATTTTTTAAATTTATTAAAGATTAAAAAAGACAGTATAAAAATGTCATTTCAAAGAATCGATTTTTCTAACTTGTATAGTTGCTGCTGAATCGACGTAAGATTAGAGGGTGGACAGCTATTAAACCTGAGCAAAACGAGTCGGTAAGAAAGAAAGAATAAGGATATTTTCTTAAAGAAGTTGCACCGCCGGCAAGCGTCTTTTAAGAAACCACTAGTACGCTTAGTCACCACTAAGAAAGATGGCGCCTTCTTTAAAGAATCTTGTTAAAAAATTACATTTCTTTATCTTATTCGAATTCTTTTCTTTTTCTATTACTATAAAATATAGGAAGGAAACAATATTTATCTCTCCCGGTTGCAAATTGTTGCAACATTGCTTATATTTCAACGCTGTACATTTTGTACCGTTGATGAATTGTAGCAAGTCTGGTTTCGCTTTGCAAATTCGAATACGCGAAAAATCCCAGAATCTTCGTACAAGTGAACCTTTTTTTCCCCCAAACGTTTCCTCTTTTCCCGTTCCTTTCGGCGTTCCTGTCGGCATTTTCGCCGCGCCGCACGAAGAACAAAGGACGGCTTTACGGTCGGTTAATTTAATCTAAGCAAACATCATACAGATGGTACGGCAATGCGTTTCATGGGGTGTCAGGGAGATCGGGGAGGGTGGAAAATACCTTGAGTGCTGCAAGCGAATGGAGACGGGGATCCGCGGGCCATGGATCTAGATACATACGTAAGTACAAGAGTATTCAAGACGATGCCGTGAAGCGATGTTTAGCATGTAGATGAAGATCTTGGTAATCAAGGGCTGGTGGCCCCGCGGGCACACTTCGTCAAGTCTCTCTCTTATTTCCAGGCATCGTCATGCAATGCACGAATCAGCATGGAATTTAATACGATGCTGTCTACTAAGAGTTTTACGCGATCTTAGAATATGAGAACTACACTTACATAGGTTAAATAAAAACTTCTAGAAATTTTAGACGTTAAAGCACATTGGTTACATTAGCAAATCCGATAATAAAGTAGGAAATCGAATTTTTTTAAAGAAAAAATATAGTAACGTGGTCTTTCTTTTGCACTTCTGAGCACCGTTTACTAACTAACTTTATATTAAAATTTAACAATAAAACTGAATAAATTCTGAGTTCATTTTAATAACCGTAAATAATATAATTAATCGATTAAAGAAATTAAAATCCCTTCTATTTTATTTTATTTAAAATAAAATAAAATTTCCGGATGACAAAAGCCGATTATTTTAACGAAATACGAGGAAAAGATGTCGTACAAACATTTTTTTTAAATATTAAAAAAGAAAATAAAGCAAGAATAATTAATTTGTTTGACCGATTAATTGTTATTTATTTAATTATTATCAAATCAAATCGGTTTAAAACAATTTAAAAAATGGTTCGCCACGATGTTCAATACCCTTTCTCGGAGATGTCTCGAATCGGAGTCGTATCTCGTTCGAAATGATCGGGTCTCGTCGTCCGAAAATTCACCCCATAATCGACGGACAAAAAGTAATTTCCCATCGAGCGCGACAAAGGGTGATTTTACATGGAGGGAGGGGAGAGTCGTGTCGGCGATAGCCAGGGGGTGGCAGTGACCGGTGCGTGTAACGACTATTCTCCCCTGCCGCCTCGTCACCGCGATTCCCTCGCTGCCACCTCCAAAACCACCCCCGTACGCTGCCCTGCCGACGAGAGAGAACGTTTACGGGGAACGCGCCACGTGCGCTCTATGCGTAGAAAAGATGTGGGAGGCATGCGTATGTATGTACAACGCGTTCGGTTCGACTGCTATGTGGGGCTCTGGGGCACACTTTTTGTTCGTGCTTTTTCATCTCCAGTTTCTTTCAATAGACAATCAGTGGACGCTATGACAATCGTTTTATTAATGAACTAAATAACGCGTTAACTGATTAATTGATTGATTGATCAACTATACATGTTGATGTCAGTTAGATGTGTTATTTAAAAAAAATTATATCAGAATTCATGCAACTTTGTATAAATATTAATATAAATATTAATATAAATATTAATATAATTACAAAAATAAAAACTGTTATATAGAAATGTTATATAGAAATTAAACTTAAATTTAAGTTTAATTATTAAAATTGAATATTAATAATATTATTATAAAAATTGATTTTAAGTTATGTGTGACTTAAAAAAAATTCCTTATAAACTGTAGTATGTATATGGTGCAAAATTTACTACATATTCAAGCCATTCTTTTGCAGCCTCTCCAGATTTAACTTCCTTTTTCACTTAGAGAAGCCGGGTCGACCGCGTCATAAATTGCATTACAGCGAGTAATTATTGTTCTTCATTACTTAGGAAGTACGCGGAGTTGCATGCACAAGTTGTGACAAAAGAGCTTCGATATTCGAGATTCTCTCTTCTGCGCCCTTCGTTTCTCTTTGTGTGATGATATATATATCCTCCACGAGGACACCCGTGATATAAAGGATGAAAAAAACCGAAGAAAGAATCGCACGGAAAAAGATGAGCACCAAGCAACGCCGAATCGTGGATTTAGCACGGAATCGGTAGCGTGGCATAGCTGTGGGACGATAAATCGGCATGGCCAACTGCTCGAGTCAACGAGCCGTGTCCAGTTTGCCGCCCCTCGTCAGAGAGTGGTTCGGTGGACGCGAGTTCTCGCGGGGAGGAAAAGGGACAAGGGAAACGAAGAGTCGCCGCGGGAAGCGGAAGGGTGAGAGGGACTATCCCGACATTCACCACACGCTATTCTTCATACTCCATTATCCGTGCTCTACTCCACTCTACTCCATTATGCCGGCACTGCGTATAAACGACGAGTCGTACCCACCCCCGAATCTCCCGACGCGAACCGCCATATGTCCATCAGGTTACTCGTCGTCCTCGCTGTGTGCAACAGCGATAAACACTAGCCTGAGCGCGGTGGCTCGGTTATCGAATGAGAAAAGTACGCTGCTTTATGCAGACCGCTTCATAATCCGCATCAAACTTCGCCAGAGTATATCCTTTGACCAATTTGAGGTCAACTTTTCGTTTACAAAATTCAAATTTAATTATGAATATTGTTAATTATTAAGAGTTTCGACGAGATAAATTGCTCGAAAAATTATAATTCTCAACAAACAATGAATACTCTATTTTTCTTCCAATGATTATATAAATACATGGAAAGAACGGTTTGATCAAAATATCTAAAAATTTAGCTAAGCACAGATCTGAAAATAATATTATTTATAAATAATATTAAAATAATTATCTATGTAGGATGTTTAAGTTGCAGTTGCTAGAATAGCTTTTCGCAGCATCGCTCTCATCATGCTTGAATTGCTTACATAATTATTTTGATGATCCAATGAAATTATTTCCAGATATATATCCATCTATTTTTAGATATTCAGCAAAATCGTTTTTTCCGTATATTATTATCTGCATAATTATGTTACAACAATACAATATTAGTAGTTACAATTGAAATTGATATTCGAAAAAAGGTGGCGTGCCACGCCTTTAAAAACATATAGTACCGAGATATGCCATTTGCAGTGATAAACTTAACTTGTACTAAATATGAAACACGCCTTCATCATACACGTACATACGACTTGGCTGGAGCTATGAGGCAGACGCAAATTCCCCTCCCGAGACCAGGTTTAATTAAATCTTTTGCAAATTTGCATATACGCACTTCCGTCAGTGAGAATCCTTTAGAACCCTTGGCGTTACCGAGACCCCAGTAGAGATTCGTTTCCCTACCTACCTGTTATGTAGATCTGCCACTAGTCCTCCGAGATGATGATGATAATCTGAGCGAAGACGACTTCGAGAGGAAGGATACCGTCCAAAAAATAAGACACTAAAAAGAAAAAGAAAAATTGAAATATAAATATTACGTTAGAAAAATAAGAGATTCTAAAAAATAACAGCCGTACAACGTAAAATCGATGTGAAAAAAAAAATATATTCTAAATTATGTGAAAATTTTAGGATAATAAATCAAGGATGGATGGACGCAGTGTAGGAGATTAAAGAGAAAAGTCAAGTGGATTTATATTTTGAAATACACTTTTACTTCGACTCGGTCAAAAACTACGATAACAATAGGTCGGTAGATATGTATATCGGAAATCATTTTTGGAAACGCAGAGTGCCCGTCGCCGGTTTACAAAAAACGGATAAGCTTCTTGCTGGCGCGGCGCGATGCTTCTCGCAAAACTATTTCGCGAGTTGTTCCTCGGGCTTTCGTTTCTTTGGCAGAAATTTCGATGTAAGATCTTCGATTCCGGCACGTTCGTTCATACGTTCGTTGAATGCTTGCGAACATTTCGCCGCTCGCGCGCTCCCCGCGACGACATTTTCACACGACAAGGAAACTTTTTCACCTCACACGAATTGAAACCCATTCGATTTTATCATCGGCTTGACCCGAACGTGACCACACGTGATAGCCTTTTGCGAATCAGTCGATTTCTCAAGGTAACTCAGGGTCGCTGCAAATATCTCGCCGAAAGCGTGGAGCCAGATTTCTTCAATCCGAAAGATGGTTTTTTTTTCTTAAAGGAAAATGCGGGTCGAAGGAAAACCAAACGCGCAATGTTGAAGATACATATATTTACAAAAAAGAAAGGAAGCCAATCGTCAACGTCAGTCTCGACGATATTGCACGATCCCGCAGCAGTCGTTCGCAATTATATACTATGAAAACGTAATCAATGAAACTAAATCGCATCGCTCAAAACGACGGCGAATAATGATTCGATGAAACGACAATGTTCTAGCTTTATGTACACGTATATACATCCTGCAGATATCATTATTGTAATCGTCATCACCACTTTCACACCCGTGCTCGCTCTTTCGTACGCAATTCGTTCTCACTTAATTACAAATCTCCCTTCGCTCATTTGCACCCCTAAAATTCATTGGCGTGAGACACACAACCGGTAAAACAATTTTTTTATTTCCCAAAGTTTTCCGGAAAAAACATCCCTCAACAAACGGACTCGCTCCTCGAGTATTTTCCGGATCAAGTTTTAATGCCCACTAGTGCTAATTCGCCATCGAGAATCGTCCTCGACACTTGGATAGTTCTCAAAGAATCACCACGTCACATTACAATTATCGATGTCACAATAGCCGATAGCCTCAAGAGCGATCAGTTAAGCGTTACTTCCCTCTTGTCTTCCAGGAGTTGCCACATTTCTCGATAGTCGAATTGTTAGATAAGAAATCACTCGCTTCTGTCTCTCAGTACGGTCTCCAAACGTTGTTATCCGGTCTGACTTCCTCTTGCCTCACGCTGCAACTATCCGCGACGGCCCTCTGCTCGGCACTCTCGGGATTCTGGAACTGATTCCCATAGAGCTGGGAGTAGAGAATGCTGGGAAGCACACCGGGCGTTGGAAAGTAGTTGCCGTAATTCTGCCCAAAGCCCTGTTCCTCGTGTACCGGGCTCTCGGTTGTGCTAGAGTCAGTGGACAATGATCTGGGCGACACGTAGTCCTGATATCTCTGACTGGAAGAGCCACCGGACATGAGGCTGCTCAGTGGATCCAATGGATCGGACTGACCTGGTGTCGTGGTATCCGGTACGACTGTGACATTCGAGGAAGGAGAAGCTACGCTATTTCAGTTCGCCAAAGACAAACAGGTCGACTGATCTTGCCTCTCGAGAACTATAATTCTATTGATCTTTCGAATAATTACATTTTCAACCATGAGGCTATGGTCCGATTTATTCTTCAAGGTTTTCACACAAGTGAAAAATTTGGCAAATTATATTTCAATTTATATAATCTCGTTACAATCAAGTAAATTTAATCGATTTCAATTATAAAATTATCATAGCCCTCTCTCTCTCTTTCTCTCTCTCTCTCTTTTTCCTTCTTTCTCTCTCTCTTTCTCTCGATCTTCGGAGAGTCAAAGTTAAACGAAACGTACATGAGAGAAAAATATTTAATAACTATAATTGCATGATAAAATAATTATGGTTAAGAACTTTATTTCTGTAGTTATTACTATAATGACAATAACTAAAAAATAACAGTTAATAACTATAAAGTATAACTATAAAAATAGAGCTCCTAACATATAAGTAATACAGGGTAGCAAATTACTTTATAATTTCATTTTACCATGCAATTACAGTCGCAAATACTAAACACTTTTCTTTCAATACGGAAAAAACAATTTAGCTAAAAGATGTAAAAGAATGACCGCAAAAATTTCCGCTCCTTTTTTGGGATGATTTTTGCGGTCACTCAATTTTGGAACTGATCTGTGTGCCAAATTATATTTAGACATTATATTTAAACATTAATCACAGAGAAGTTTAAAGATGAATTGACAATTATTATCAGAGCTAGAAGGGGGGTGGAATCAACGGATTTTTGCATAGACATAATACATGACCCTCTTCCATCCTCCCCCCACCCCTCCAATTATGATAACAATTGTCCACTCCTCAACCCCTGAAACTTCTTTGTAATTAATATCTTTAGAATATCATTTGGCAAACAGTTCAGTCCAAAAATTGAGATCCCAAAAAACAGACGAAAAAAATTCCTTTTTTGCAGTCACTTTTTGGCTGGATACAGATTGGAAAATAATTTTGTTGAGTCATCAAAATAATATGAGAAACTAAGAAATGATGAATAATGCTGAAAAAATTTTTGATATTTACAGCAATTAATTTGAATTTCTAATAAAATTATTTTGATGAGTCAACAAAATTTATTTTCAGATCTATAATATATCCAATAAAATTTTAGCTCTTTTAATAAAATCATTCTTTCCGTGTAATAAACAGACAATTAAGCGACACCTCATGGTTGTTCACTCGTCAAAAGCATAACAAAATTCGACGTGCAGCGAGCTAAACTTACGAGAGGAGACCGCGGAAAAAGCGTCCTGTTGCGTGGTGCCGGTATTACCGGTGCCGGATGTGACAGTCGAACCCGCCGTCGAGTCCGGTGCAGTCGGCGTAGTCATGGAGGCCGTGCCGGCGAAAGATGCCAGCGTGGACGATGGCGGTGGTGGCGGAGGGGGTGGCGGCGGAGGTGGAAACGAGGCCTGTGCGGCGCACGACGAAAGGGGACCCGGAAGGTAGCCGGCATAGCCGGCCGTGCTACCGTATCCCCAAGAATTGCTCGCTGTCAGGCCAAACTGGGACATATCTAGAGAAACCAACTTTTGCACGCTTTGCCAAGAATATGACAAAAGAAAAAACGACAATCACACAAGCGAAGAATATCTTTGCAAAAATTAAAATACAGAAGCATTAACATCATCAAGATGCCTACTATGAAAAATCAATGGCTGCGTAGAAACAGTAGAAAAAGCAGCTTTGATACTGTTATAAAATTCTTTGAATAATAATATGATTGATTTATATATTTATATCCAATTAGGAGCTATATAAAATCTTTTTAATCACATTAAAGAATTTTATAATATCATATTTGCAAAGCTGCTTTTTCTGCTGAACATAGCTAATGAACGACGAGCACAATAAACAAGACAAACAAATATGTATAAGAAAAGCTAACTAATATAAAAACATCGATAGCAATGCTGATGGCAGTCACAGCGGCGGAACAGCTAAATAATAATCGCAACAATCGAATAAAACAACAGAAGGTTGAAAAGGCACGGGAAAATTTTCGCCGGATTATATGCCAATTCGAATCACTTGGTGAGATGCATCGGCGGCGGCGGCGGTTCTGTGCGTCCCTTGGCGGATGTATTTTTGCGGGGTATAGGCAGCATCCCCGATAGATTTTCCAATGAGTCACGGGGGTTGAATGCAGAAAGGATGAGAGCACGAGCGCTTGCGAGAGGGACACGGGCGGACATGGCGGAGAGTGAGGGGAATGGAAGAGTACATCGAGATCAAAGGGTTGGTCATCCCCCGCGTAGCTGGGGCCAACTCAAATAACCGAGCCCGCCTCGGCAAGCGCCACCGGACCGTCGTCACGAGAGCTAACCCTAAATACTGCTATCCGCCCGGTGCTTTCACATCCTTCGGCATTACCGGATTCCTTGCGGTCCGAAGAGGTGGCCCTTTTTATGGAAAATCGCCTAAAGTTACGCACGAGTTTATCGAAGTATTCGGAGATTCATTGCGGGATTCAAATATCTGAGTGAATCCCATCTCGACTCGCCATTTATAAAAAAAAAAGTCTACGCGGTTGCTTTGCCATATTTTTTAAACAAAACTTTTATTTTAATTACATATATTAATCCTCCAGAATTGATGTTGGACCCGCAAAACTTATTTAATTTATTTAATTAAAAAACACTAATCAATTTTAAAGAACGAAAATGACATATCGTAAAGAAGAACGAATATTAAATATATTTTAATAAGAATTATCCAAATTTATATATATAAATATAACAAATTTATAAATATAAAGAAAATTAAATTGTACATTTTTTACAAAAATTCATAACTGAGCGGGTCCAATAAATCCACCAGAAGGTTAATTATATCGAATAAAGATAATTACATCACAACGTAATGTGCTATATTCTAAGCTTTTACAATTTTAACAGAGAGAAGTAATTCCGTATACGCAAGTGTCTCCCGAAATCGAATCCACCAAGCATATAGCGTGAGAATAATATAGCCGCGTACGCATATTATATCGGACCAGATGCCCGATGAGGGAAAAAAGTTAATAAAGGAAATATTCAGCGTGCTTCGTATTTTATCGGGAAATTTGCTAGTAACGGAGCAGTCAGCCCTCATGTCTGAGGTAACTCATTAAAACGGCTGATCTCGAATTATTGTTTAAGCTTTTTTTTCTCGTCTCTTCTTGCGTACTACCAGCACCGTTTATCGATGTACGAGCTCGAGAAGAGTATTAAAAATTTTATCGTACAATATATATATACATACTATATATACCGTTCGCGTGCGTTCGGCGGTCAGATTTGATCGTGGCGATCAGCATAGCACAATTTTAATCAACGAACGACAGCTTCTTTTTTGAATAATCGAAATCAACGGGCAACATTCCCTCGACATTACTTTGCCATTGCGTTTTACGCGCAAACTCGCGTTTACGCGAATCTACGTTATAAACGTGGAGAGAGAAGGTGAGGCTGCGCCCCCAAAACAGGGAACCAACCGACTGGGACGCGCTTCCGTGGCAACCCCTTTAATATAATATTTAATCTAGCTTTGAACAGGCTTGCGGTTTCCGCTTCTGAAGCCGAGAAGCTTGCTGCCGAGCCTACCCAAAAGCCATGCTTCTGTACTCAGACCAGCAGAGTCTGAAAATATTCCCAAACTCAACAGAAGCCATCTACTACTCGATGACAAAAATGATCTAAATTTCATAACATCATAAACGAGAAATTGATAAAATAAAATTAAAAAAGATACTTCCTTGCACACAATTAAATTGTTTGCATGTATATGTCATATTTTATATATTTTTTTGCATTTTTTGTAATACAGGCTACTTTGGAAATAATACATTTAAGAAACCTATAAAATGAAAGTGCTCGCGCACAAGTCGGATACAGAAAGAACGGTACATGCATACACATAGATAAGTCATTGTCAAAAAAATTCAAAATAAAGCCGTATAATGAAAGCAAAGTCATGATCATGCGCAGACGCGGTTACTTACTCTGACAATTACCAGGCATCGCGTGTCTAAAAGAAGACAACGGATCCCTTGGCTGGAGCGGATTCGGTAACGGTTGCAACGGGTTTGGCAGAGGTTGCAACGGATCCACCAGGGGCGAGGCGAAGAATGGACCGCCTCGTTGCGAGGCGAACGCAAAGGCATGAAACTGTTGTTGCTGCCCTAAAAGAGACAGCACTGCGATCAACCGTGCGCCTGTCCACTGGACTTCCGGTGTATGTATCAGTCACATTTTGTCTATGTGCGATTAACTTTTTCTTTTTATGGCACTCGAACGTGAAACGTATTAAACTTTATTTACGCGTACAAATATAATAGAAGTAATTTCTGTAGAATTTGAAAATAATACAATTTTTCCGGTAAAAATACCAAAAAAATTCGTACATTTTCTAGCCTGACAATTGGTAGAAGGTGCATCTTTCATTTACCGAAACGACAAATGAAACAATATGGGTAAACGCCGTCCCTTCGGAAGCCGGAACGAACGAGGGAGACACAAGAGAGACATCGATACATTTTATTTCCCTGCGACGGTGTCGCCAACCCAATTAAAGACGTCCCAACAGGCAGACGTCCTATCCGGCTGTCCCTGACTATAGGTCGCCGCACAGGACAGCCGTGTGCCATACCATGCAGGTTCGTTCTCTTCCCCTAAAGGCAACGATTCAACGTGGAAGGTACCGGAGGCCAGAGAGACCGACACGAAGGGTCGCTGGGCGGAAGGGAGGTAGCGGACTCCCGTCGTCCTGATAATCCAATCGAAGCCCTAATTCTAACTCGGCAACCCGAAATTCCCGCCGGTTTGCTGAATAGGGTACGCTCGATCCGGGGACACAATGGGGGCGCGACGGCGGAATACCGACGGGTACCGAGACTAACGAGATCCTGTTAAACGACTGGCGATTCGAACACATTGCAGAACCAGAGAGAAGCCTAAGAGAAAATTTTATGAACTGTACAGGTTTCTTAGGTAAAGAACCTTTTATTCTCTTTTAAGAAGTAAATAATTTGTTATGTCGTAAGTTTAAGTAAATTCGATTTTCAACGCTATCTTTTACGGGATGAGAAATGGATGTATGCCACGCGACCGGAACGTGATCGGAAAACGGCAACTTCGAATGAGGATTTGTTTTGAGATACCGATAGTTTCCTACACTGGCGGCTTGATAGATTTAATAAATTATGCCGCTCGACCCACGCATTTATCACGCCACCCTAACCCTTTGAATTCGGCGCACCACCGTTCTTCGCAGTATTTCATTAGGCGTCGAGCACTCGTGCGACCCTCCGAATAGACGTGCGATCGTTCGCTCTTCTAAACTCCACATTGCTTTCACGTTTAAACGAAGTAGCAAATAATCAGTGGTCAATCTTTCACGTAACTACTCCACTATTACACTCTTCACGAATAAACACTTTTGCGTGAAAAAATGATGTTGTATTAACAACATTAGCCGACAACAATCTAAATAAAAACAAACTTAATTTATTGAATAATATTATTGAAACAAATATGCCATGTTCTTATTTTAATAAATATTGTTTATTTATATAATAACCTTTACAGAAACAAAAAAGCCACTATAGTAACGCTAAAACAGCGTCATATTTCGAGGCAAAGAATACAATAAAATAAATGAAAATATTATGAAAAATTTTGCACTAAAAAAATACTGATTGTATTAATTAGAATTCTAATGGAAAATCGAGAAATCAGAATTTTATAATTAAATCTATTATAATTCTAGCCAAAATAATCAGATGTCCAATTATGATGCTCGGAATTCTGATAAGATCAGAATCTATTGGTTCATACGCTTTCTACCAGAAATTTTTTTCAGTATACTTAAGAAAAAAACTTTAAAATTTTTAAAATATATTTCCATTCTCTAAAAGTTATTGAATGAAGTAATGTTATTGAATAATTAAGATTATTTTAGATAGATGTCGGCTGATACTGTTAATACATCATTTTTGTTCGTATATAAGACGTGTCATGATCTTTTAAGTATCTTGATTAGATATACTCATTCTGGATCATCGCAGCGGGCGATCTATGACAGCACTTCCGGATTTATTCTTTCGTGGAATGAGAAATGTTTGGCGATTGGACGAAGTCGTAAGTCCTTGGCAAGTCGCGGCTATCGATTTCATTGGACACCCTCTTTGCGCTCCGTGACTGCCAGGGAATTTCTCGAGAGTTAGCAGCTGGCAACGACAGATCCTCATTTCGTCCCGTCGCCAATTCCCGCCTCTCTCTCTCTCTCTCTCTCTCTCTCTCTCTCTCTCTCTCTCTCTCTCTCTCTCTCT
>NW_017259428.1:257013-263882 GCF_001594045.1 Atta colombica
GTCCCCCTGCGTCCCGAAATCAGCTTCTCCCGATGTGAGCTGGAGCTGGTAAGCACGACACCCATTTTCGATCTTTCCTATCGCTGCCGAGAACCGTTTCGTCGAAGATGCATTCCGCGAACGTACGAATCCCGATTTCAAATGGGCGAGTCCTCGCGAGCAGCATCGAAACCCAGGCTAAACCTCCCTCAATCAATTTCCTCGGCCCCGCAGCCTTTCCGCGGCAACGGCCACCTTCGGCTACCAGACGAGGGTAGAATGTGTAATGAATTGCTTGTTTAATTAATTACAACCCTTCGGAGGCATTCGCTCCGTATTGTCTTAGATAAGGTTCATTCGTTTATTCTCGCGTTTGATCATCGAATGCACGAATGCACAATTTATAGCACTTCTTTGAATGTATGCTCATACGTAAATTATTTCACTCACGAAAAGTATGTAAAAATTATTCAAGCACATGGAGAGAATTTTTTCTTAGAGTGTAGCCTGAAAATATGATAATCGTGGGACAACATTATATTTCGAAGAATTTTAATGAAAATCTCTCTCGTTCATTAACAAAACTACAATAGAGTATAAAATAAGTTTGATTCATTTTACTGAAGTGCATAGTGAAAAATCTTTAAAATATTGCATTATATCATAATTACCATATTTTCAGGACAAATTAAAAAAAAATTCTCTCCGTGAATAAAAAGAAAATATTTAGAGATTTTTTTATATCCTTCCTAAATTATCAGACTTCAATAAATTATACTTCAATGTGTGAAAATAACTCTGTCATGTACTGAAATGTAATAATTAGAAGTCCTTATAGCTTACTCTACAAAGATGAGATGAAACATGTGAGTCGTGGCCTCGAAAAAAGCGCACGAGGACCACCCGGAAAGCCAAAGCTCTTTCATCTCGCGCCGCCATCCTTGAAATTGTCCCTGATTCAATAAACGGTTTGTTTTCATAGAAGATCCAAAGCGCCGACATGACCAATGTCTATTTCCGACATCCTTACGCTATCTTAACGATCTCTAAAAATTCATATCCGCTGTTCGCTTTCAGAAACTTGGCGTTCTGCAAAACGTGTTGAGCTGGGAGAAGGGGGAGTGATTTTAATTACTTTGAATTAAAATTAATTATCGATGTGTTAAAAAATGCAATCTCTATAATAATTTGCATCTCGTAATAAAATATCCCATTTTAAATATATCTCTGGCTGAAGTAATAGTCAGCAGCATTAATATCGCAAGAGAAATTACTTCTCTGAAACGTTACGTTCTCTGATATGTAGTGTTTTGCTTGGATGCGCGTCTCCGAGCGGTACACCGAAATTTCGCGTTTTCATATTTTGGATTTATGACGGAAGTTTCGTGGGTGGTCCGCAGATGCGGCCAAGCCGGCGGATGTGGTCGCAATTTCCCAAGGTACCAAACTTATCCTATGCTACCCAGAGCGCTTCGATATATTAAAGCTATCGGATATTTTTGGTACGTCTTCAGGGACAACATTATTAGTGTTCTAATGTAGTGTATTAGTCTAATGTATTAGTGTTCTAATATCTAAACTCAACACAAGAATGGGATCGCAATGTAACACGCAAAAAACAAGGTAGTCTCAAGAAATAGAATTGATTTTATAATTGATTCGAAATGCAAACGAGAAATTTTCTGCAACTATTATGTTGGAATTGTTAGACCATCAGCATATTTTTTTTTCTTTGTCAAGTATCGAACCTCAGGCTAAATCTTTTAAAGGAAATCTTTGTCCGTGTTACGACGCCACAAATTGACGTGCTCGGAAGCACAAAGCGTACAATGCGTTATACATAATAGGTTATATGGTAGGTAACAAACGGAGAATGAGAAACGTCCCTTTCCCTTCGCCCCTAAGGAAGGAACCCCTGCAGACAGGCTCGACAGTGAACCTAGTGAAATAACGGGGAGAATTCTCGGTAATTGTATGTCTCGGCACTACGCTCTCGCGGAGGAGTTCTCGCGAGCGGATATCCGTGAAGTTTGCAGGCGTCACCCTGCGTTTTGGCCAAAGCACCGCGATACACACCTTCGCGGGCAACGCCCGCAGCTCTTTGTCAATGTTATGGCGGGACCCGGTGCCCCGTGGTTATAAATAATGACAATTGCACGAAACTTAGCCTTGGAAGGGTAACGGTCGACCAGTGCGAAGCCGCACACTAGGGCCATTTCAAACTTGCGGCTTTTACTGCCTCCGCTGCCACGCCGCTCGTTCGTTAGGCATTACGATCGTGTCGACAGAATCCCGCTAAAATCTGTTTCCCGTATAGATATTCTACGCACACACCAAATTTCCAAAGCGCGTTATTGAAAGTCTCGATAATCGTCACGATGCGCGTTTGTGCGAAACTATTGATGAGGATGTTCCGCTTGTACAATGCTTAATGAGACACTACGTAAAAAGAACGATTTTGCTGATAGATCTAAAATTTTGCTGGATATAGAATATAATTTTGTTAAAGCACCAAAACAATTTTATTAGAAACTCAAATTAATTGTTAAAGAATTTTTTGCAGCACGAGTGAAGAGAACCATATTTGATCGAAGCAGATCTTAGTATCTAATAATATTTCTATGTGAATTTTTAATTTCCGATTCTAATCCTAATTTGTTTAAACTGGAATTTAAACTATGGTCCTTTTCATTTATTTGTATTGAACCTTTTTCCGTTGTCATTTAATAATACAATTTTTTTACAGCATTACTTATCATTTTTTAGTTTCCAACATAATTATTTTAATGGTTCAACAAAATTATTTTCAGATCTCTTTCCAACAAAATTTTAAGAAAATCGTTCTTTTTGTGTACTTCTATTGACTATTAGCAAGAATAAAATGTAATAAATATATATAAGAACAGCAATGCTTACAGTGATACTCACTGGTCTTGGATCGCGGCTCGCGCGGCCCATCTACTGTCACCTTAATCGCCTTGGTATAAGTGGCGACTTGAGGCGGCGTCGTCGACACCGTTATCGTTAAGGTGAAACTCTTGCCTGAAACAAAGAACACATTCAATGTGTTAAACGATCAAATCTTGCAATATTCTATTAAATAAGTTTATTCCTGGTACTACAAGCATGCAACTTTAATTCTAATATAACGCTTTAATAACCGCAACGCGTAGAATGGAAATGCTGGACAATTAGCTTTTAAAAACGAGGCGGACGATCAAATGCGTTTTTCCGCGTCGGTTTCTGTCCCGCGACGCGTCGATTCGTGGACGCGCCTATTCAAGCCGACGTTGAAAGTTCGCAAACGCGGTTAGCCGGGCGAAACTCCGTGGTAACCGAATTATACGTTGGTAATGTATCGAGGGCGTCGTCGACGGTGACAGTGGCCAGCCAGCGCGGCCGAGTTAAGGGAATAGAGGGTGGTCGCGTTTCGAGGGAGGATTGGGCGGCAAGAGTGGAAGTCGCGTGACGCTAAAAAGCCTCGGTCGAGCGCGAAATAATGTCGTGGAAAAAGCGGGGGTAGACCGTCGGGTGAAAACACGCGTGTGCAACGGTATACCGCAATTTCATCCCGCGAGCATTAAGCACCAAAACTCTGCCGCGAAAACTCGCTCGCGCGATCGCTATCGATTCAACATGCAAAAGCACGCGATAAAACGCATGAAAATGGCGAGAAGCGTTGCCCGATGCGAAAAGTCGCCACAATGAAAATTGCGCGCTCGCGATAATGCTGCACGCGCAAGAGGTATACCACAACCCTTTCTCTCTTTCATCATCGTACTTACAAAAGAACACAATGAAATGTCTCCCTTCGATTTTAATAAGCATTGGATAATGATAAAATATAGATAAAAAAATATAAAACACGTATTTTTTATAAATGCTTTCAGTGTTGAGTAATGAAACATTTCTTTAAAAGAAAAACTGATCTTTTTTTCTTGAATGAATATATTATTTAAATCGTCAAAGATACAAAAAAATATTTTAATTAAATATTGAGAATGGTTTAAGAGTATTTACAAAATAAAACTAGGCAATTTTTATTTAAACTTTTTTTTATATCTTTAACAATTTAGACGATATATTTACTCAGGGAGAAAAAAATCGACTTTTTTCAAGAGAAGGTTGAAAAGTTTTCAAGAAAATTTCACATTCCCTTAATGTTCGAGAAATTCGTTTCTGAAAAAATACGTATCTCTAATATTCTTTATATATTTTAACAAAGCTTATTTTAACAAAGCTGTTGATATTGAAAGAGGACTCTTGTTTGTTCCTTTGTTAGTCAAACAGCTTATTCTTCTCCATCCAGTATAAATTTTGTTCGCGATACAAAAATCAATATTATATTCGTATCAGCATATTATTAACATCAATGCTATTTTATGTTATATGATAAAGATGTAATGATTATTTCACTAACCCATATATCGCACGTTCTTCGTGCAATAGATGTATCCTCCAAAACATGTTTTCTTGAAATTAGATACGATAATGCTGCAAAGGTAACGTGTTTTTATCCGCTACGGTTTACAAAATGAAGAATAACACATTATGTTATTTATATCTGCTCCTAAACGAGTCCTGTTCACTAATGCATTGCAACGGTCGCGTTACCCTTTCAAGCAGCCATTACCGTTATTTTTCTATCAGATCCATTAGATACGTTTCCGTACATAGCGAATACGGTAATCGATCGTGGGTCAGAGTTCACCGTCGACTTGAACTCACCGGCGGCGTCAATATAGACGGTAAAGTCCGCCGCACTGTGACGTAAGATGATCGATGGCGGGAAAAAAGAATGGAGGTGGAAGGCAGGGCATCGGAGAAATAATGGCGAATGTCGAGCGTGGCCACACGGTGGTTCGCCACGCGAGCTTTTCGTTTTCTAGCGGGGATTCCCCTCGGTTTTGGCTGCGAGTCACGCCATTCTTGCCGTGCCCTCACCCTGCCGACCAACCTTTTCACTTCTGCTGCCTCGGAGTCGATGGTCCCAGTTAGGTAGGCACGCGTAGGTACACGGGTATCACCCTCGGTGCCAGTCGCCGTACAATCATTAAAGGTCGTTCGCGATCGCCTAGGTTGAACACGCGTCGCTGTCCTTACGTATCTTTTAAACGTATGACTTAACTTAGTTAAGTTAACGAACGAGACTTTGGCACTGCCTATTAGTTTCTTAATCCCACGAATCCTATTTTTTTTCAACGATTTCCGCGAAATTAATTAAAATAATTTGTAATGTTAAACGCTTGTCAATTTCATTTGTGATAAAGTAATACGATCATAAGAATTTTCGTCAAATTTAGAATAAACACAACATGGAGAGGCTCATCCTCGACCATTCGCTGATTATGCTCGTTAGCATATAGTCCTCTGTAAACGTGTATGTAGAACTACGCGTGCGTACACATGTCTCGGCATTGTACCCTGTCGGTGTACTGTCGGGCCAATTAATTAATTTCAATTTTCCCGGAACGAAACGCAAATGCGCAATTGCAGTCTGATAACGAATTGATTACGGTCTGAAACTGCCGCGAGTGAATGCTGTTTTTCTTTTCGGAGTGAAACGATTCTCATGCTGCGGTCGATAAATCAACATTCGAATAAATGCGTTTGACCAATTCCATATATCATATATTTTTATTATACTCAGAAGGTTAATAAATTATCCGCATACATTGTTTAAATATTGCATGCACACTCTTTGAATTATTTATAAATTATTATAAATTATTGTAAGTTTTGATATTTATCTCTTTGTTAAAATTAAATCTCGTAATACTTTTTATTACATAGACCTTTGATACCTTTAATTATTATTTTCTATTCTCTTCATATTGCAGATCACAAGTAAGATGACTGAGAGATTTAAGAGAAAGTGTGTTGTAGAATTAAAGCAACTTGGTTAGATTGGCGACGTTCCCGTGATGAAGTTTATTCGCGGCAGCAAAGTCGAAGGATATCTTGCTATGGGTCGGAACTATAAGCGCGCAAATGATCTATCTCGTTAAAGGGCTTAGGGCCGAAGGGGTGGAAACAATCCAGTACCTTCAGGGTAGACTTTGCAGTGATGGAGCAGGCATTACGGTCGAACGTGCGGGAAGGGGGTTACGGCTTATCATCGATATTGCAAAGCTCTCGACTATCGTAGCAGTACGCTCAATCTTGTCCGGGCTAAAAGCGGTTTTAGGCGAAGACAAAAGCATAGTGTCGACGTTGCATTTAACGATTCCTTAAATTTATTGCAACAGCAATATATCGAAATTCAATAATAAGTGATATATCCATTTTCACAGACTGCATAACATATATGCGCGGTTTCGATATTTTTACATGTTCTAAATATAAAAAATTTTATTATAATATTGAAATACATTAACTATACGCATTTATAAGGCAAAAAATATAGCTAATAGAAATTTCTAGGAATTTTCTTTCGCAAATCTCAAAAGGACAAAATCCTCACAAATTCATACATGGGAATATTTCCACGCTCGACAAACAAGAGGATCATTAAGAATTCCCGAGAGTTCGGCGCACATCGGTTTTCAGGGAATATTCAAGGAGCCAGGGAGCCGTTAGGAATCCTGACGAGAGAGACACTTCTCTTACATTCTTCATCCTAGCTTATGTTAATTCCGTGCTCGGCGAAAACAATTGAGAGCTAATCCCAGACAAATGACTGACGCGTGAACTTGGGAGAGAGAGTTCCCCGCTTCCCAGCTAGAGAATCTGCGAGTTTCCTGATTTTCAAGTGATTAGCTTTCCCTTACCCATACTATCAAAAATATGACAACAACAACATACTAACAATGATTACTGGCATATTTTCAATAATTATCATATCAAACTACTATCCAAATTGTTTTTTCTATATATATATATATATAATG
>NW_017259428.1:263982-277888 GCF_001594045.1 Atta colombica
TTATCAATAATGTTAAAAAATTAATAAATGTATCGATAAGTAATCTTAATATATCTTAACTTTTGAGAACAAAATTAAGATTGCTCTCGATAGTCGAATTAACATGACGTCTGTCTTAAAAAGTCAAAAGTTCCAAGTTCAAATATTGTCTTAATCAGGAAAACAATATTTTTCGTTTTGTTGCGAAAAATATTTCCTTCCTAGCTGAGGAATATTTGCCAAATAATAAAATTATTTGCAAATTTAAAATTCTCATTAATATTTAATAACACAAATATTCTTATAAAAATACTTATTAGCAAAAATTATTAAATTGTTCGTCAATAAATGATATTATTATTTTGATTTTATTCATGCGTTTCAAGACCGAAATAAAAACGTCAATGCACGGTTAGCAAAGAATCAAATATGTATAAATTCACATTTAATCTAAGATCCGCTTTGATCGAATATAGAAATTCTCTTATTTTATTAAATTTATTTTATTAAATTTATTCTTATCGATCCAAATTCGTATTAAAAAATTAAGATTGCTTATTGATTCATCTATCGCGTAATATTTAAAATAAGTCGTAATTAACATTAAGTCGTAAAATCAAATAACTTTATGAAAATCATTCGAAGTAGGTCGGATTGCACATACAATTATTTTAAATTACATTAATCAAAAGGCTTTAGCATGAGTTCAAAAGACGCAGTTAAACGAAATACCGGCTCTAATAACGTTAATTAAAACTCAACTGAAACCTCAATTAATATCACCCACCCCAGTCGACGTCGGCGGCTTCTTCGAACGATACTCGGTCCCTCTCATTTCGCCCTTTCCTCAACGAAGTTGGGCGGCAAAGTGAGAAGGTCGCACAGTGATGCGGACAAATAAAAGCCATTACCCACCCCAAGGTTTTCTCGACGTGAGGAGCCAACCCCTAGAATGGAGCGGAGACGTAAGACTTTTCCTCGAAGAGCCAAGGAAAAACGAGGGTTGTCTCAAGACGTCCACGACCTACCCTTACTACGCGGTGTAAACGAATTCTTTGAAGGGGTTTCCGCCGTCGGTGTTTTACCCCTCCGGCATTTTCTTCCGGCATAAAAGACGAAGGGCGACACGCTCCAAGCAAAGACTAAGGAACTTTGGAGTTTTATGAATGAAGAGGAAAGTAGGACAAGAAAATGTCGTCCGACTTTCATCCCTCGTTTCGTTGCAATGAATTATCCATTCAAAGGCTACAGATTCTCATCGGTGAAAACTTTTTATTCGAAAGAAATAGCAGAGAAGGCAAAGGACTCACCTCTTCCGCTTCTGCCGACGAACCTCAAATCGTTAAACTTGGCGACTTGATTCTTCATCAAAGCCGTCGAATTTCTAAGCTCGGCGCAACAATTCTCATCATTGCCAGCGCGTACAGTCACCAAGGTACCGTCACCTACTTCGCCGAGAGCTACAACTTTGAAAGCCACCGGAAGAGTTTTATTAGACCTCCAGTGTGCGGGTAGAACGGTACAAACCAAATGCGGCGAGCCTATAATCAAAATGTTCATATGATCTTATTAGCTAGATGGCTGATATTACTTATGCTAAATGTATACATTACTCTATCTACAAGTCGCAAAGGTTTTATACGCACACAATACACATACAAAATTTCTATAATCCTTGCTAATCTCTATTTGCGGAAGTATTATCGTCATTCAATTACCTGTTCTAACTAACTCGCCGGGATGTTCGCTGACAAAGTCACCCAGAGTTCTCTCAGCAAGGATATCACTAGTCATCTTGGTGTAGGCGTCGGTCAACGGAGAGACGCCCGATTCTGGCGAAGCGGCCGCGCCAGGAGCCGATGCTCCTGTCAACTGCATCCTGCCGCTTGCACTGCTGCCGCTCTCGCTGGTACCGCTTGACGTGCCGCCACCACCCACGGATTCGTTACTGGACGTTCTTACTGAGCCAGCACCGTTTCCGGCTACCGTGCTTCCGCTGCCGCCGCCGTTGCAACGGCCGAATATATCCATAGGCAGTCAGAACACCGGATGAAACATCCTTCCATTCGGTTCAGCCGCTGAATCAGGAGAGTCTCGCGAGCATTCTTCAAGAACGCATGATCTTTTGAATCAGACTCGACGGCTCGACTCTCCGCAGGAAGACTTCTTTCCAAAATTTTTATTTTCGCGACGTCATTAACCTTAGCAAATTTCCTTTATAACGTAAGCGACGAGATAAATGATCGATTCGTAATTCTCTTCGAGTTGTTTTATATAAGTATGCATTGTTGTATAAATTTGGCAGCGGATCGTTTTAATCTTTCTTTGGCAGATGTGCGGAGATTATTATTTCTTGGTTTATAGTGTCAACCTTTGTAGAAGTGAAATTTTTCGAGACATATTTTCGATGAGAGATCAAGCCATGACAATTTTATTCTTCTATAATTTTATCTTCTATAATTTTATCTTCTAATGGATTGTAAATATCTGAAATAAAACACGAGACAACCTATATGTAATAATATATAAAGTTTCTGCCATAATTTGTTGCAAATCTTTTTTCATAAAATTACTTGTACAATTAAATTATTAATTCTACAATGATTTACATTAACTTCTAATGCATTAATCTAGAAATTTGATAAACGAAAAATGAAACTATCGAGAAATCGAAGGACTCGATTTGGCAAAGAAAGTTTATGCCGCGCGATAATATTCTTGCAGCCGTCGGATCAGCGATGCTTTAATCATCCTTAATCTATTCAGCGAAATCTTTTTTACGTCATCAAGAAACCGAAGGACTCTATTTGGTAAAGAACGTTCTTGCCGCGCGATATCCTCGCGGCCGTCGGTGATCAACTTGAGCCATCCTTAATTCATTCAACGAAATCTTTTACGTATCGTAATCTTAGATACAACTGAGATTCTTTAACCAATTATCTCTGACCTTCGCGACAACGTGACACTTACGGGGACGAATGAGGAAAGCGGACGGAGTGATCGAAGCGGCAGGTAACGCGCGAAGAGAAACGAAAGGGAATGAATAACGGTTGACACGAACAGGAACGACTCGCACACTTTTCACGCGGCTGGCTCGTGACGTCACCGTTCATTCAGTAATTTTTGCGCACGTCACCGGGGCTGACACGCCAGATCCAGGTGGTTCCAGGAGGGGCAGACTGGCACGGTAGTGGGGACGGAAAAAATAGGGGAAAAAGAACTCCCGCCGGTAGGCACCCCCCACACGAATGCCCAACCCCTACGCACGTACGACCGCGTGTCAAACTGCACGTGGCCACGTTTACCACGTTGCTTCCTGCCAATGATGGTCCCGTCATTTTGAAATTACGAGTCGGCTCATATTAAATTGATAAGGTGGAGATATAATCGACAAAGCAACTGTGAGCGTAGTCTATTATATGGTGAATATGTTCGAATGATCGAGATCGATCATTATATTCGGCCGCACATAAAGAGCTTCGTAAAATAATGTTTGAAATCATTTTACTACATTAATTCTATGTGACATACAAATGACAATTAATTATTTCAATTCGTGAGTATATATAGATATGTATTCGTATTGTTATGTATTATTCAAAATACTGTGATAAAAAAGTGATTGTCACGTTTTCAACACCTTCTAAAAGCAAGACGGAAAATTGATGGAGCATGTAGCAAAATAATGTAAGATGTTTTTACAATTAAGAACAATAATAATGGCTTCGTCGATTTTCTTATCGTTCTTTTGTAAGAAGATTCAACGATGTTGCGACGACTAAGATTCTCGCTTAACTTCGCATTCAAATCTCTTACGGAACTCATTCTGTTTATCATCTTCCAGAAGAATTTATAATACTGATTACATATTATTATTCACTTTCAAAAATCTTTTAAGGCGGAAAAAAGAAAAAAATTATACTGCAATAACTGCAATATTTCAGATCTATTCTCTTATATTTCAGAGAAAGGAATTAAAAAATGAGATAAATTGATGAAAAATGATGATAATAATAACTTTTTCTTTAAAAACAATACACACAAGATGTAATATTAGTTATTTGAAAAAATGAAATTTATTACCTAAAAGTTTTATAAAACGTTTAGTATAGTCAAAATATATTAGTTTAACTGATGTCGAGGATAAGAACACACTTTTGAAATAATCGCGTAACGAAAAAAAACTCTTTTCAAAAGTCTCACTTACTCGCGTCTCAAACTCCGGCTCAAATTCTCTGCTGAATTGAGCGACTGCAATTACCGATCAATTACACGACATCACATTTGTCATTATTCGCCACTAAAAAAAAACCTCATATAATCGCGCACTTTGATGTACAAATAGTTCTAGAAACGAGAACAAATTCAGTCACTTCACTGAAACAATCTATCGATAACAAGTATAATAATCTGCAGCCTCTCGAAACGCGTCAAGATCACCTAGAGAGCTCGAAGCATTTCTCTACGACGGTCCCCCCCTAGGTGATCCCGAAGGGACCCCTTTGGCGGTTCGTTAGCGGCACCCTCGAATCATCTTCGTCCCCCGCGTATAACTACGAAAGTGGCAGTTCCGTCTCGGTATAGCGTTCTCGATAGCCGAGAGTAAATTTCGAAGTATCCGTTGGGGGTCACTAACTATAATTTCGGCGGTTCGTGTGAGGCAACAGCCGTTGACGCACTGGTCCATGCCAACACACGCAGCATCCCTTTCCCCTTACCAGTTCCTCTCTCACACCCCTCTGCCACCCCACTCCTTCCAACCTTCCTTCCCTATTTGGCGCTCGCTCATTCTCTCTGTCTTTCCCTCTCCCTCTCCCACTCCCTCCCTCGCTCTCTTCCTCGCCCTCTCTCTTTCCGTCCCTCATTCTGCCTGGCGTAACCTCTTTCTCTCGCGCGCACGCCGCTCTTTATCGCTTTATCTCCCACCGGACCCGACCTCTCCCTCTCGCGACGACTACTCTCTTTCTCTCCGGCACTCTCGCTCTCTCACACGCTCTCTTTCCCCTCGACCCTTTTGCGGTATGGCTCGCGTGCTGGACAGCGGTGGGGAGCCAGGAGACTTCGATCGATCTATCGAATCCTGATTTGATCGGTTTTCTCCGTTACGGCTTGTATGCGCGCGCGTACAATTTTTTTTCTCTCCTTTCGCGTGCGTAACTCGCGGATCTGCGTTGCAACACCTCGATACTTCCAATTAGATTCCCCGAGCAAAAGTTTCCACGGAATTAATCACGTCAAACCCGATATTTGAATTTACGTACGTGCGAAATTTCCAGCATCCAGCATTGGCGTACGTAACGCGTAAAAACTTGTGAAAATGTCATTTGTATGATTTCAATAATTGTGTGGCGCGCGCGCACGCACGCACGCACACACACACACACACACACACACACACACACACACACACACACACACACACACATATACGCACGCACACATTCTTTCCAAATCGCTCCTTCCAATCGAGATACCTATATGTTTTTTTTTTCTCAAAACGCACAGTTGTTTCATATACAACGGAACATTCGTACAACAGTATCTCGTACAATGAAGCTTCACTTTCGAAAATCAAACAGAGGTCCCGGCGCATCCTCGCAGTTGCACTGTTTGTACGAATGTGCAAACAATGGAACTACCCATTTCCTGCGCGAATATATCCTGACGATATCCAACCGGTCGCGGATCTGCCGGCAGGCAAACACTCAGATTCTACGGATATGTACGGATCCACTTATAGAAAATCTACAAATTCGAGATTTTTATCAGTTTAACGCTTTTATGCGCATTGAAATATCCTAATAGTCGGAATTTTAATCGGAAAAAATTTGGCAATTTTTTATTTTTATTTTATTTTTTTTTTTTTTTAATATGTTGGGCAGATAATTATTTTAATTTTTCTTTGACTTTTATTTTTTTTCTATTTTATATCTCATTTTATTATAAAAATTTCCATAATGAAGCGCTGATTAAATTCGAACTGTGTTATTCAGAGATAGAAAGTTGAATTCGAACCAAAATCTTATGTCAAATGTTTTCTTTCTGTTTTTTTATAAAGAAAGAATAATAATTTCTTGATGACTATCGGCCATAATATTCTTCGGTTTGCCGCGTATTTGACATTTAACAGTAACGTCATGGCTCACAAAACGAAACGAAACGCATTCACGCTACAGAAGTATGCACCGGGTGTATTCAGTGGCGAACGATCACCGACGAGACGGTGACAAACAGCGATACCGCTGGAAACGTGGAAACTGGACGGCCGCCGTCGTATTGACAAACGACCTAACGCCCGTGTGGACCGTTGCGTTCGACGAGATTCGAATTATCTCTGTTGGAGCTTGTCAATGCAAATGCCATACCTACATTCAATTACCGCTCGTCACGCTCCGATCAACTGCTGGACTCGGCAAACCAGGTACTCTGCTATTCCACGAGTATCGGTTTCTTTGCTCGCGAACTCAAATCCGTAAGTTCGCCTTTCGTTTTCCAACCAAGTCTAAGCTTTCAGAAGAATCTGAGACAATTGCGGTTCTCAGTATCGTGACGACAATGTGAGAAGACGTAACAATAATATTCTGTACAAATATTTTTAATCCTTCATTACTCGTATGTCCAAAATACAGTAGAATACATCCAAGTTTTATTAAATGTATGAATAATACTACTTGTACACATTATTATATTTAACGCAAATCGTTTCACAATTTAAAAAAAAATTTTTGCATTTTCTTTTGTCTAAAAGATTTATAGAATATTATCAATTTTTATTTAATTGTAAATAATAAAAATAATAAGTAATGAAAATCGAAATATAATATTAGGGTGCCAGAAACCCCACGCGAGTAATTACATTAAAAAATCAGGTAATGTAGAGCTAAAAATATTTACTATTTAAGATTTACTATTTCGATGTTTTTGTTCATAATAAAATTATTTCAAGCATCAGTCATTGAATTAATCTAATCTATAAAGCTTTAGTATTTTACTGATATACCTACTAAAAGAGATCAACTATTTCACGTGTTTCTATTTCTAGATTATCTAGCAATCGTGTCACTACAGTTGGTGTAGGATACAGTTCGATGTGGCGATGCATTAAAGGATGTTAATTAATGAGCTGCGCTATTGACGTAATTGTTGTCGCGAGTACTATATAACGTCTAATGTGTTTAGGAAATAAAATATGAATGCCTCTGTTTGCTTACGTATACTGTTTACAATTATATAGCCATACCTAACATGATGACAATTTGAAATGAGAATTTATTATGGAAACAATCATCCGATTAGAATATCTTGTATCACGAAATGAAAATCCTTAGCAACCTTAATTTAATATTCTTATAAAATTTCTGTAAAATATTGTCAAGCACAAAAATTAATAGGAAGTTTTTGCAATACCGTTTATCCAGATACGGTGAATGCTAAGGTCAGGTTATCTTCTTCTTAATAACTAATTAAAAGAGATAATATGACTTTAGCGTTCATGTTATTGCATAAAAACTTCCTTAATTTCTTCTAAGATAATAACTGTACTCACTTAATTTTTTATATTTTGAAATAGAAAGGCTCTTTTCCTCGTAAATCGAATATAATCTTTCGGCACAGTGCCATGAGTTGTGATCGATCGAAAGAATCATCATTCACCACAGATCCTGACTAGTCAATTCCAGCACGACACTCTTCGTTGTTCGATGACTCTCGAGCTCACAAACGTCCCACCGACACGTGACAACCCCATCAAAGCTTGATGGATTTTACAGGAGACCACAATCAATCGATGACATAACACTGGCTCGTCCACGTCGATCTTTAAACCCAGGCACGAACACGTGGTAGCGAAAACGAGCAATTATCGCGCGAACATTGCAAAGAATTATTGTAGACTCGATCGGACAATCGTACGTGTAACAGTCTTAAAAAAAGTTATAGTTACCATTCACTTGAGCACCATAAAAATAACAAACAAAGATAATCAAATGGATCACCAAATAAAATCCAACACACCACACCGTATATGGAGCAACGAAGAATTGAGCTCTCACGTTCGCGCGCGTAATCAGCGATAAAAACAAATCCACTAAGCTAAGAATCTATGGAACCATTGTCAATCGGTGAAAATTCGATAATCTACGATCGCGTGTGGATACCGCGAATCGTCGATAAAATCACTGCGATAAATAGCAGCGTTACCAGATCTTCGATCCCAATGCACGCAAGCATGTGTCACAGCGATCGACCAATAACATCCCGTTGTTCAATGACCGCCCACCCAAAAAAAGTTCGTACCATACTGTACGAGCGATATTGGCGCGTGCGGTCCGGCTCGAAAACCGGTTCGTCGGTACGCTCGATTGGACAACAATACACGAAGAACGGCAGGACCGGGGCGCTAGCAGAAGCAGCAACAACAGCAGCAGCAGCAGCACCAGCGATCGTGCCGCGTGAACACTACACCACCCCCCTCCTTCCCGCACCTCTCCGCGTCATCCCTGGCAACCCCTTTTCCCACCTACACACCGCATTCGCCCCGAGTATACTCCGTCTCGGTTCCACCGTCGATCTCTCCTCTCCTCGCTATCCACGAATACCCCACTGATACTCTCTAACCCGTTCCCCTCTCCATTTCTCCTCTTCGCCCCCTCTCGCGAATGGCCGCCCCTACTACGTGCCGTAGCCACCCCTACAGTGTCGACGAGGGGGGTCGTACGTGCCATGAGTAGGGGGCGCCCACGGACAGAACATGTGTAACGCGCAGCCTTGATTACACGCGGGCTTGTAAAAATTATTATTATGGCCGCGCACAGCGTTCCACGCCGCGCTGCACCGAATGACGGGGGCACAGCCGGACGGCTGATTTTCCGCGCCCTCGTTTACCCTTGATTCCCTTTTCATCATATCATCCAAGTGAACTGATAAATCGGACACGCTCAAGTGTGCAATCTTTCTAACTCTATATGATTCGATATTTTTTTTTACGCAGAAAGTTTCCTTAAAAAATTTATTCTTTCTAATTTTGTTCTCTAATTTAACATCTTAATCGCCATCGTTTCAGTCGAATCTAATTAATTAGATGTAATTTTTTAGAAATCGAAATATTACATTTTACGAGAAATTATATTTATCTAAAAGCATAATAAAAATATATTGTTTTCTACATATATTATTCTAAATATACATATTATTCAAATTATATTTATGCAACTTTGTGCCATAAAATTGAAAAAGAAAAATTTATTCATTGTATATGCTATATGAATCCATATAGTTGATACAATTTAGATTAGAGACTAAAAACATCTCTATTATTGCGCGATACTTGATGGAAAGCTCAAATTGCGTAATGAAAATGCATCATTGATCGCATTGAAGCTTGGTGAAACAACGTCGTTGAATAAACGCGTACACGCAATACATACCCACATTGATTCCTAGTCATTGGATGGAAGGAAAAATATCATTACACAGCATTCCATACGATTCAAAACCTTGATTTTATTTCCTCTAAATAATCCTTCTCTCCTATTTCTCCTAAGAGCTAATCTTTAAATGCATTCATCTTGTATACATATATAATATTGTTGCTAATTGTTAATTAAAAATTATTTTTTCAAGACTAAAGAACTTTTACTATATAATAATATAATTAAAAATTTTTTAACATATTATTTAAATATTATATATAATGTTTACACAATTTATATAACAGAAGAGTTTTAAAATAATATGTATAATCATATAATTTTTTATAATATTATAATATATTCACTAGATCGAGTAGAAGCTTTCTAAATTGTAGCTTGGCTTACAATTAGAAGAAAATGACATTTTCTATCATGAACATCTCATATATTATATCTGATCCGTGGGTCCGATTTGCGACCGACGGATACAAGCCGGCTTCCCTGGTTTCTGGTCGAAGTGGGGCTAACCGCAGAATCGGAGGCAAGATGGCAAAAGTAAGTCGAGAGTCAAGGGGCGGTGCTGTGGCCTGACCAGCCCACTGGCGGCATCCACGTTCTCTTCTCCCTGTAAGAGCTAAGATCGCCGGAGAACTCCCATTCTCGAAGACACTAGACTGCTTTTAGCTCGTTCATGGATATATTGCACGTCGCTATTATAATTTCATAATCTCAAATACAAAAAGGGATAAAAAAACAACAAAAACTTCTCTATAAAACGTAAAATTGAACTCTTTTGTTCCTGAAAATGGAAGATTCTTAGATCTTGTTCTAAAAAGAATTTAAAAGATTCTAATATAAATAATTCTTATCTTCTTCATATATCGTGTTATCTCTTATTGTTAGGGAATCTATGATCATAATATTGATAATGAACAAGGTGTAAGATTGATAGATAATCAAGAGGAATCACGAAAAAAAATAAATCTTACAGCGAACAAAAAGAATTAGGGTAGTCTAGAAGAGCAAACAAATTCGATATCAAGGAAATCGTAGAACCTCGTAGAGGGAGAAGAAGTCATTGACTTCCAAATTGTGGGAACGAACAAAATCCAAAAATCCTTTGGAACACTCCGTAAAAGGCCAGAATAAACATTTCCTGAATGGTTAGTAGCTACGTGGTGTGAGAGCGAAGGGCGGGTGAAGGGGGCTTGCGGTTTCAGCGGGGATGGTTGCAGACTCCCGAAGAGTGAGCGAGAGAATTACAGGGGTGGGTGGTGTACGCGCGGCAGAAGAAGACGGCTTCTCGAACAACTAAAAGTAGTTACTAAAAGTTCAGTAGAAAGAGAAAGAGAGAAAGAGAGGAAGAAAAAGAAAAGGGTTATTCTTCGTTAGAGCAAATATGCAATTCTTTACGAACGCGAATGCAATGTTGCAATGTGTTTAACAAATAAAACTTTTAACATAGGAATCGTAAAAAAAAACGAATATAAAAGCACGAAATTCGTGCTTTCGTACGAACTAAAGACAAATATCGGATATAATGTAATTCAATGTCATGACATAGAAGCAATTGTATAAAAATATCGATCTATCTAGTATCTTTTTATATATCTATTGAATGTGCTAAGAGTGTGTTGAGATATTTTTCATTTGTGTTCCCCATCGATAAGTGATGGCATCACTTTACATTGATTAATATATGTATGTTTAATGATACACGATTGCGTATTATATTTTTTTTTGGTTTAATTTTACATTTGACATAATTTTTTTTGTATCCCGATGCATTCCCGGGGTATAGAACGCAGGAAATGACGCTTTCGTTCAAAGCTAGGTACAGAGATGGCGACACGGAGGCACTTTTCCATCCATCCTGATACGGGTTACGAGCACTCATACAAGCTACATCCGACACGCGCCATTACGGAAAGAGGTGGTCTCTCATACCGCTTTAATAAACAGATAGACACATAATGCACTGAGTTCGCCCGTCGAAACGTTAAGTGATAAGTCATCGGTGATATTTGTCATAAAATCAAAACAAAGCTCCGAAATATTACAGAGAGAAAAACAGAATTGTTTTTTTCATTAAAAGCTTGTTAATTATTTTAGAAACTCTCATAAAATTTTCATACTAAAAAATAATAATTAATTATTTATTTTAAATATTAATTATTGTTTAATATTGAAAAATAATGATTAACTACTTATTTTGAGTAATAATTATTGTTCAATGTTTTTGATAAATAAAGTAAGTAATTAATCATTATCTTTGGGCCAATATTAACTTATTTTCATAAAGAAAGTTTTAAAATCTCTGAATCAATGAAAATTTTGATCAATAAAATAAATTATCAATAAGATAAAGTATCCATCGATGTGTATAATCTTCAATTCTAATTTTTTATTAATCTTCAATTAGTCGTGCAGGATTGCCGTGACTTCAAGTCATTTTGTTTAATGACATGAGTATTTTCGCATGACTAACTAAAGACTGACAATTTAACTACCATATCACTCATATTTGGATGACGCTTAAAATTCGCAAAGATTCCGTCACTTTTGTGGATGACAGTTTTGTTCGATTAAAACGATTTTGTTAAATATTTAAGACATTAAAGAAACAATAGAAATTATCAATATTATGCGGTACAAGTACCTATCCATACAGCATAGCAATTTGGAGCAATATCGTTGCAAAATCTCTGCAATATTACTGCAATATGCAATGTTGTTCCTACACTTAGTCAATTTTCTATAATAATAATAATTGCCACCATTTTATATTACATTTTGAGATCATATTTAGAAGATCAATCGAATTAGCAATATTTTTGTCGTAAGACAGAGTGTTACATATATTTTGTTATTTTGATCGTGATTTCTATTTCAACTTTATTTGATTTGACATTAAAAACTGTTACTAATAATGATCTAAAAAATTAAGGTCGAAATGTTCACGGTTTCTTTTTTATATTGTTACTCTCTAATAAATTTATTTGCACACTCTGATGCTACGTTGGCTTTTTGTAGGCACTTTTACATTATTAATATTTATTTAATTTATTCAAACATTTCATATATTTCATTATTATTTTTTAATACTAAGTGAATCTGTAAATATTAATAAACGGATTATTTAAATAAAATTAATTAATGGCTTTGTAAGTGTTACTTCATTTTATTTTATACATTACACTTACTTGCATAGAACATTTATGTATATACATGTAAAATATAATAAATAAATACTACGTGCAGATACATGAAATACACAGATCATACTTGACAAGCAAGTCGTTATTTTGACGTCAAAATAACGTTGAAGACGTCATTTTATTGTCAAAATACAATTTATTCTGAAATTTTATGTTAAAAATAAAAGTACCAGTACTTGGGTACTTTATTTTTCTAGTACCTATATCTGTACATAGGTACTGAAAATAGAGTACCTTGCACAACACTAAATATAAATTATATTAGAATATTAAAATTATATATTAAAATATATAATAAAAGATATATAATAAAAAAAATAAATAAGATAAAAAAAAAGCATTAAATACATTACATTTGTTAAACTTAATACAGAAATCAGCTTGGTAGTCACAATTAAATTAAACTCGTAAAGTTCGTACGTTCTTGAAAGTATCGTGTTGATAAACTATGATAAACATTACTTATTGAATTGGAAACAGAAGATTGAAATATATATTTATATGTACATATATGTGTGTATATTTGATACGGGGTTACGCAACACTCCGCGAGTTCGTAACGCCCAAATGATCATGACAGATAATCTGAGCTATCGATGGCCATACCATCGAAATTTAAACGACAGCGAAAGGTTTACTTCTCCACGGATTATCGGGTGAGGGGGAGGAGTACATCCGGCGGTTAGGTACACCCCAAAACCTCAACAATCCGACCAAGAGTACATCCGATGCAATCTGGACTGAGCCAATGGTCCCGCTTTAACGTCACCCGTATACGTACGACTTTGTCGTTCGGCCCCAGCACGCGTGTAACGGTGCAAGCGACAAACCCGAGCGACTACCGTGCGTGGAGAAAGAGAGTACGATTAACGGGACCGCGTCGGCAGGGTAGCCGAAAGAGAGGAGCGCGAAAGGGTGCGAGGAAAAGCGAGAGAAAGAGAGAGAGAGAGAGAGAGAGAGAGAGAGAGTGACAAGGCGAGGGAGAGAGTCCAGTGTTTTGTTCGCGCGCGATGGACGCGTCGCCATAGCGACCGGCGGTTGTTTATTATTGCGTCCAGCGGTCGTAGGGTGGTACAGGGCGGTTTACGGGAGAAAAGGGTACGGGACTCGCGGGGAGCAACGGGCGGGGGCTAGCGAGGGGGGGAGGGAGGTGGACAGGGGGAGTCAAAAGGGTTAGGCAATGCTGTAGAGGGAATCGAAGGGCGGAAGGACACGGAGAGGGAGAGGGAGGGAGGGATGGAGAGAGGGAGAGAGAGAGAGAGAGAGAGAGAGAGAGAGAGAGAGAGAGAGAGAGAGAGA
>NW_017259428.1:277988-299996 GCF_001594045.1 Atta colombica
GGGAACGCTAGCGTGCAACGAGGGAGTGGCGGCCGACCACACGAGGCCGAAAAACACACTCTCCACCAAACCTACCCCTTTCTGCACCCTCCTCCCGTCGCCTCCTCCCGGTGGTAATGAGAGTTCGATAAAGCGCCGTTACCAGTGTGTGACGTCAGACGAGTTTTCTCTCTTCCTCTCTCTTTCTCTCTTTATCCTTCACTATCGTGTTATCTTTTCTCTTCTCTCTCTCAAATTTTCCTCCTCTCTCATTCCCTTTTTCGTTCTCTCATTCTATCTCATTCTATCTCATTCTCTCTCATTCTCTCTCTTTCTCTCTTTCCCTATTCCCTATCTCTATCTCTTTCTCGCTTTCTCTCTTATTTTGTCTCTTCGTTGTTCGCTGGAGGTTTTATTGCTCGTTATCTTTTTCGACCGCCGTTAGCGGTAAAGTCGCGAGGTGACAGAAAACGAAGGCACGAAAACTTCGTGTCCGTTTTTTCCACGACGATGAAAACGTCCCGGTAGATCGACGAGTGTTATATTTTTCAAGAGAGGACATAATTTTCATTGGTATCATCGTGTCCATCGATAGAAGATGTTCACGCGTGATGGCGCTCGATGTAACAGTAATTGCTGATTGTGTGGCTGATACTAAAATACCTATGTATGCAGATTAGTATCCGATCATAATTTATGTATTAGAATTATAAAAATATCTAACTTTCTAATAAAGGCTGTCAGATTAATTACAGAATTAATGGGAAAAATTAATCGTTCTTTTACTAAGAAATTATATCATCATAAATAACAATAGATATTATTTTAAGAAACAATAGCTTGACACATGAAAATAAATGAAATGTACCTTGTCTTTTATAATAAATGAATTAATGTGTACTCTCCCCCCCCCTCAGAATATTTTTCATAATACTATAAAATAAAATAATACTCTTCTAGCACTCTTTCTGAATTAAAAAAAAAATCTATGAAAAATAATCTCATAAAGAACTGGTTCCGCGACTTTTTTTATACGATCGAGAATTTTTATTCGTACCGACGTTTTTAGATTTTCACGAGCTGCTCGACACGTTTGATTACGAGAAGTAGGTTTTTCTGGAAAGTGGAAATTGGCCGTACTCTCTCTCGCTATGACCGCGGGAGAGTCGAATCACCGAGTCGGTGGATCGATCGATCAAGCCCTAATTGATCCCGGACTCTCAACGCACCTGTTTCGGATTCGCGTGACCCTACATCCTGACCCCGTGAATTTCGATTCCCTTTGTACCTTGCAACCGACCTTTAAGGCGCGTGCTAATTAAGAAAGGCATCCCACCACACAGCTGCTGTGGAATTGCAGCGATACTTGAAATTACTAACCGGTTCGGAGAAACGACATAAGGCCAACGAATACGCAGTCTAGACTGAATGCCACTAGAATTAACTTTGTCTCTCATTATGACTCATTAATCTTTGTATCAACATGATATCATTTGCAGCGAGACATTTGCAATTATATGCATTTTTCATTTTTCATATACAAGAAATTACTTCCCAGTAAACAGCAATTAATAGTAACATAAATGTTATAATTTCATACTCAACAAATGTAATTGTTACGTACAATATGTGCTATATGACATTTATTATTGCGTTGGAAATTATAATATTGATGTAACTAATATTTAAAAAATATCTATCAATATGAATAACTCTCACTATTAATTAACTAACAATAACATAACATATTAATCAATAGTAAATTTTACTCATATTAATAGATATTTTACATTGTATGTATATACTGTTAGTATTTATCGGATTATTTATAGAAAATTATTTTCAGAAAATAATTCTTCTGATAAAAACAATATCATTATTACATGCGTGTTACGATTTAACACCAATGCGATAAGAGTTGTCTGACATTTCTTGGTAACGTAAAATGTATCAGAGATGCAGAAGATAACGAGGGATACTAGTGCGGCGGTTAGATATACATTCGAAAAGAAAAATGCCGACGATCGGAAGCACTAACGATTTTCCGACGAAGAAGGGTCTCCGGAGATGGCTACAAGAGACGAAGTCAGCACCGGAAGTCCGGAAGCTTCCTATCAGCGCCTCGAAATCTGTGCCGTCAGCTCAACTACATATGGAGGTCCATGGCTAAATGAAACGAGAGAAAGCACAGCATGGATCAGAAGCAATCTGGATTGAAAATTTTCGTGTTGGTTAAAAAGCCATACGCATAAACTAGTGCATTACGAACTGATTTGATTTCTGGTCCTAATGAGAGACGCGAGTGTAAAATTATTTTATGAAAAATGCAATGAAATCGATTGATTCGCCATTATACAATAATGATGAGTGAATGGAAGTGGATGGTAAATCGGATCTTGCATTAAAAACTCGCTCACTGATTTATTTCCGCTCACATTGAGTTGCTCTCATATTTCGATAATCCATTATATTATTATAAATAATTCTCACTTTTCCAAAATAGAACTCTGTGAAATGTTTGCAAATAAAAGATGTCTCATTAAAAAGAGGACTGTGATATCGAATCGAATGTTAACTGGACTTGAGTAAATTAATCGATCCCTCTACCTTGTATGAAATACATGTATCGCAGCTTAACAGCCTTGAAATCTAAACCGCGGTATCGGTTCGATAACTGACCATTTCCGCCGTATATACTATATGTCAGAAAGCAGACAAAATTTCTTCCCTATTCTCCTCTATCCAGTGAACATCCGTTCACCTGCTCTCACTTCGCGATAATTTACTGTTTTTTCGGTTGTCGATTCAACCACTCGGCGCTAATTTACATTTACGAGCGAGATCGGCTAATTGCCGGTTAACCGGTTGGCCGAGCGCGGCGAATACCTGGCTGCAGTTTGTTCCCTTCCAATGTAACCGTTGTTCTCCGTGAGAACGAAAGGGCGCCCATAAAGGGCACGGACATTAATTACTAGCCATTATTTTCCTACACTTACCCCGACATAAACTTCCGCCGAACATGAAGCGAAATCAATCAACGTTGATTTTATCGAACGTATGAGATTATCGATCGATCTTTTAAATATTCTTTTCGAAAACGCAAATAAATTTGGCGGTGTTTAAATTGTACAAAAAAAGAAAAAGATAAATATAATCTCCCAGCAGTCGGCGGGGAAATCGCGAAATACAATATTCGCAATTCGAGCTTTTATCTATCTCCGCGATATCTGTCGACGGCTTTTTTTTCTCTAGCTCAACCGAACCTTCGAAAGTGTATCCGTTTTCTTTTTATCCTCTTTGTACGCGCGAAACGGCCCTTCGTTTAACTTTAATTCCCCCCGTGCTCGCTCGCGCTCGAGAGCGCCGGGGTCAGATAGGAGAAGACAAACAACCATGTGATATGGAGCCCGTAAAGACCACCAAAACGTAAACCGTGATACAGGCGCCGCTGGACCGACTCGCCGCCGCAATGTGTTATCGTCGGTAAACGAGTCGCTCTGTCACTTGCTATTCGTCTCTAATTCTCTCCGGTCCTGCGCTTTAGGAAGATGAAACTTTAATTTCGCCCGCCCACGCCGGGCTCGGAAAAACAAAAGCAAAAGGCCAATTATCACGTCGACGAGTGTGTGATGTCGTGCCCGATTCATCGGCTCATTTATTTTCAGCGTTTTCACCGTTATTCACCCGGCCCGTCTCTCGCACTAACGCCTCGTTTCGTATCGTCCTCGCGCGCTCGCTTATGTTCTCACGCGCCGACTATCGCGATATGGTCGATGCGCGATCCGATGCATTTTATCCCGCACGCTCTAATGGACGGTCGATTCCCCGTGGCCATCGTTGGGTACGGTTTTCCCTTTGATTTCGGAACCTCTCGCTCAGCCAAATTTCATGGGTGGGAAATTTTTTTGCGCACGGGCCCCGATACAGGTATAAAACCTTAATGGGTTAAAGTCCATCGGCGTGACTGGCTAGGCGACGGGTTCGAGGCATTAACTAAAAACCGAACCGAACGGTTCGCCCGGCGCGGCCGCGATGGAACTATGAGGACGATAGACCAGGGAGAGGGATAACGGGGGAGGGATGCTGGAGGGCCATGACAGGCATCGGGCTAGTCCTCGTTGCAATGCACACGTTATGTACGTGTACCCAGCCCGAACACACATCGCTGGATGCTGGAAAATGCCGATCGCTACGTTCATCGTCCCTCGTGGCCATCGGTAGTCGGTAGTGTCTGCTCTATAGTTTTATAAGCGAAATGTTTAGCTACATTTATTCCTGTAACTGAATTAATGCGGAAGTAAAATTTGGTATCAATTTGTCGAAAATAAGCGTAACCTGTTGTAATAAAAAGTATGTGCTACAACCTCAGCTAAAGATTAATATCGTTTCATTCGTTATTACTTTTAGATAATAAATATATTGAACTATCAGCTTGTATATTTTACAGATCAATTCCAACTTCAATGTTATATTGCTTTATACATTTTATTATGCTGTTTATTCCTCGGCACATTTTATTTGAGGAACACACTGAGAACGCCACACTACGGAACCGGTATACTTGGAAATAATATATCCAACCTAATTCGATTGCTTATAACATTCATAAAAATAAACATACTTATTAAACTTTTTTTTTCAATCGAAACGTCAGACTTTAATGGTACATAATGGGACATAATGGTACAAATAAGTGTATATAATAAGTGTATCTTTATTAACAAAAAACGATATAAGCAATGAAAAGCATTGGAAAAGTATTGGAAAAAGAAAACTGAGTATGTCACCGAATGGTTTTTAAGGATTAAGATATAGAAACATCCATTGGATATTTTTAAAACGTTTGTGATATAGAGACTGTAATTAGGGACTTAATCTTGTAATCTATAAAAACAATATAATAAATTTAACATATTTTTAAAATAATTTAAAACAAACTTTCTTCCTCTCTTTCTCTATCTACAACCGATTCGTCTTACAATCCTATATAAATAAATTTTTTATTCCAAGCCAACTTACTCAAGATTGATTTACTAAAAAACTTAATGCACAATTGAAAAGTACAAGCAATAACAGCAGAAAATAACAGATCTATCAGAAACTATATATATCAGACTAATAAGTTGAAATCTATTGTTCCCTGTTTCTGTCACCTTCAATCAATTGTATCTTAAGTTTAACACTGACCTATTTTTATACGAGCAATATCTCCGAATAACGCTACGAAAATCCCTACCGCAGAATAAACGATAAATTACCGGCCGGAAAACTAAATACCGACCAAGCGCCGCCGACCGCATATTCGGGGGTAAAAAAAAAAAAAGGGAACAGGAAACCTGCCCAGCCTCGCGCGATTCACTCGTATACAGCATCTGACAACGAGAGACGAAAATCATGCACCGTCGGTGGCGAGCGTGTGCCGGGGCGAGCGATCGTTGGATCCGCGGAATCCCGGTCGATCCGCTCCGGGGGTGCGCTCGCTCGCTCGCTCACTCGTTCACTCACTCCTCTCGAAAGCCGGAAGTAGCCGTGAAAAATTTTCCCGTCGACGTGTGGTGGCCCGTGTACGAGGCCAGGACCGCGCATTTCGCGGTGTTCGGGGTGTCGGGGGTGGTTCACCAGAGAGTGTACCGCGGGTTGGGTCACGGTGGGATGAGTTCTCAACGGTGTTGGACGCGAACGCGCGGTGAAGTGAGGGGAACGATGTGCGAGGGATGCCAGGGCAAGATGAGGGCAACGCGGGGTGGTGAATGAAGTAGAGCGCTCCGAGCGGTGAGTGCCGAGGGGGGTATCACGGGGGTGCGCGGAAGGAGCGAAGTGGCAGTGGTGGTGGCAGTGGGTGGCTGACGGTGAGGGTATTTGTTGGCGCGAGTGGCTAGCCAGTCGGATTACCACCGGGAGGGTGATTCGAGGGGGGTTCTCTCGTTGGGGTGGCCGCGTTCGGTTGGGATGGGGTTGGGACGGCGGCGAGGTGAGGAGGCTGGGTGGGTGGCTGTGGCGCGGTGCGGTATGGCGCGGGTCCGCGCGCGAGCGTGGCACACACAGTGGCACTCGACGAAAAATGTAGCCAGAGAGCGACCGCCGCTGGAAAATTTACACGCATCACGAGGGCGAAGCTGAATGGCGAGGGTTAAAAGAGCATCGCTAATGGCTACCGCGTCGGTTATTTTGTGGATTTTTATAATACGACTGGTCGGCTTCCTTCTCTCTCTCTCTCTCTCTCTCTCTCTCTCTCTCTCTCTCTCTTCTTTTTCTCTCCCTCTACTCTACCCCTTTTGTTTTCTTCCTCTATCTTTTATCCTGCTGACCTTTTACAAACTAACATCGATTTTCCGAAACGGTAAATTTTCTTCCAACAATTTCCCCTTTTCTCTCTTCTGTCCCTACTTCCGCTCTTCAATGTTTCGAGCCATTTGAAATTTTGCAGCTGAAATCGCGCGGAATTAATAATTCCCTATTAAACTGTAATTCGATCGATCGTCCCGTGCGATAGAGTTATAATTACAGCAAAGCTCGTGGAAAGATAATTTTTTTTTTAATCAGTGATTGCATATCGTTTGTCGAATATATGTACCTACCGTTATTATCGCTCCACTCGGCCGCAAAGTTTATCGATAGAGTTAGAGGCTTCAAACCGGTTTTTATCACGACCGTTTAAATCGGCTATTTAATCGAATTTCTCACTACTCAATCTCTCATTAACCAGAATATATGCTGCGTTTACAGAATATAGATATAAATGAGTCCGTTTTTTTTTGATATTTTTAAATTTCTGGGTTTACAGAATGAAATATTTCGAAAGGAAGCGAGAAGCTTCCCCTTTTGCCGTTGCCCTTTTTGACTTGCCCCTCGCGTATCCTTGCGGAAGCGCCGGTAATTAACATTGTCTCTCGCGTAGAACTAAATTGTTATTTCTTCCTGGCAACAAGTGCTTCAAGTTATACGCTTCGCGTAAAATTACGAGCCAGTGAAAATAATAATATCGACGCTTCGTGATACGGTTAGAAATTATTTATTTTGATCCTTGTTTCTGGCAATTAAAATTCGGAATGTAAATAAAGCTAAATTATTGAAAAACACAGGGCAATGGTCTTTACTGATTTCACGAGCTATTCTCGATAAACGGCGGCTTCACGCATCAAACCGCACACATACATGTGCAGGAAAATAATTTTAACCTATCAAAACCTCCGTCGAGCACGCTTGGCGGCGGCTCTGATTTCACCACTTCAAATGTACTACATTCAAAGAGGCGCGTACGCGCGGGTACGGGCCGAATCATTTTGAACGTATCGAAACTCTCGTCAAGAGCATACGCTCGGCGGCAAGCCGAGTTTCACCGTTTTCTACATGTTTACCCCGGAGAGCAAGGACGTTGGACGAGCTATTCGGAGACAAGCGCGTGTTAAACTACCCCTCTATACACTCCGACGACGTAATGCTAACCCAGTGAAATAGATAGCCATTTCTGGTTGATATCGCGGTGAGAGTACGCACAGAAAGAGTGCAAAAGAGGAACATGGGGGAAGGGGAAAAGGATTGAAGCGAGGGGTGCATGGGAGAACGTGCAGAGAGAGCGCGAGGCGTTCGGCAGGACCGAGCGTGCGGATCTACACGCAGCCAGGAGTGCAGCCTGACCGAATCCGTCCATATATCGCGGGGCCAACAAACCGACCGAATCTCGACAGGACGGATGGGTAGGCCGCGTTTTCACCGTCGCCACTCCGCATACGCGGCCGCCACCATGCCGCGGCATCGATGAGAGAGCGAGAGACACGCTGCGTTCACCCCCTGCAATATATATATATATATATATGTGTGTGTGTGTGTGTGTGTGTGTGTGTGTGTGTGTGTGTGTGTGTGTGTGTGTGTGTGTGTATATGTATATGCGCGCGTGCGGACGCTCACCAGTGCTACGGTTTCTCTCGTAACGCGCGCGCGGCACACCGACGCACCGCGTCACATCGGCTACAAGCAACGAAAGCTTCATCCCGCAAAGAGCGATAGAGAGAAATATAAAGAGTGCGAGAGAGCCGAGACTCGGAAAGAGAGAGAGAGAGAGAGAGAGAGAGAGAGAGAGAGAGAGAGAGAGAGAGACGGGAAGAGGGAAGAGAGAAAGCGCGCGATACTGGCAGTGCAGCTCGGCACTCCGCAAATTTTCAACCGCCACCCACTCGACCACCACCCACGCCACCTCGTCTCATCCTCCGAGCCTCACTTCCTCCTACCCGCTAACCCCCGACCCTTCCTCCATTCGAGCTCGTTTTTGCCGCGTCCACCGCCAGATCAATGGGGTTGCTAACACGGGTAGGTATATATGTCCGCGTCCCCACCGCCCCCGGTCAGTTCAGTTCACCCCCTCGCTTGCCTCCCGCGCCCTTCTTCCATTCCGCGAGCCCGCCCGATCCCTCGACCAGGCTCTCCTCCTCTCCCCTCGGGCATCCTCGTAATACCTCTCCGCGATTCTGTACAGGGTGATTATAAAGTTCCACGCAACAGATACTGATAGACTGATGACTGAATCAATTATTCCTTTCGAAGGAAATTCAGAAATTCTAGATAGATGAATTTTCATATAGAAGAAAATACAGAGAGAGAGAGAGAGAGAGAAAGAGAGAGAGAGAGAGAGAGAGAGAAAATAAATTTTTCTTTGAGAATGTAAAATGCTACAATTAAACAAATTCCTGTAAAGGTTTAAAATAGCTCATCATTCGAATTAAGCAAAGAAATACAAGCACACTGCTTAATTAATAATTTGACGATAAAAAATTGTTTTATCAGCTTTTTTATTACAAGCGTTCATATTAAATTTATTTTATCAATAATATTGTAATATTCTTTATATTGGCTTTTATGTATGTGCATGTTTGACATTACACTTACATATTAAAACTATGACTTTTTCATCAATCTGTAGCTCAGTGAGTCGCGACTTGCGAACTACACACGACATTCGGACAAGAGGATCGATCGATAATTCTATTTCGGTTACGGACAATTACGACTGATTCGACCGCTAATCAACGGCACGGCGGGTGGTTTTCTCCCCGACAATCCGACAAATATCCTCGAAATCATCTGAAAATGTTATATAGATCACTGTGTCCATTATTCGTGCGACGTCCTACTTGCACAAGGGCAGTGTCCTAGAAATACTAAAGCGTTCTATGGACGTTAACTATATCGACGTAACCAACATGAAAAAAAACATATTTTAATCACCAGCAACAAATTAACGAGCTATTGGTTTTTAAAATAAACATAGCTGTAAAAATGTCCAGTTAAAGTAATTCGGCTATTAAAAAGAAAAAAAACAGATGAGTGGTTCGATTAAACATATTCCAGATAAACATAATAATTGGCAATGGAAAATGCCCGCGGCTTTCAATATCGTTATTTTCGTAAGAGAAGTAACACTCTCGCGAGAGAGTAGCTTATTAAATTCAGGAAACTTAAACACCACCTGTTGAAGGTCTTCGACCATCGTAGTGTCGTTCCGAAAACGCCCGAGAGGCACCTCCGTACCGCACGCACGTTAGGAACATTTTTCAAATAAAATCGCCTAGCGATTTTATTCACGGCATAAAAATCGTGACCAAGAGTCCCGCCGATTTGGCCGGTGGCCAGCCACGTGGAACGGTCGGTCGCCATGAGTAAAAATGTCTCGTGTGGCTTCTTCTATTCTGTTTCATTCTTTTTTTTTTAATTCTCTCTGGTCGCCAAATTAGTCGGCAGCCATCATCGGTGTCGCACATGTGATCGCCGGTCCAATCGGCGTTCCGATTCAGCGGCTCGTAAAACAATACGCGACTGATTACTCGATAACTTTCGCGCGACCGAGATAGGAGGTGAAGGGGGAGGGAAATGATACAGTTGCAACGGCTCCCAGCCGAGTCCGGCTTTTGCGATTCATACGCAATGGAATTACTGGTTTGCACACGCCGCTGCTACCGCCAGTGTCGCATACGAATGCCGATATATTATATCGCGAAAGCAGGTTACGAAATGTAAAGTGAAAAAACATTCTTATTATATTCCTAATATTATTATGTTAAAATAATGTCTTAATAATTAATTGTAATTTACATTGCAAAGCAGTAGAAATTAAAATTGAATACTTTCCATTTAAATAAGTATAATAAAAAAAAATGAAAGATACACGAAGAGAAGTTTTTCTTTATTCTGAAAATATAATAGTAGTCGTGGGACATTATATTTCGAAGAATTTTAATGTAAATCTCTCTCATTCATTAATTTCATTAATAAAATTACAATAAAGTATAAAATAAGTTTGATTAATTTTACTGAAGTGCATGGTAAAAAATTTGTAAATATTATATTGTACCACTACCATATTTTCAGGATAAATTTTAAAAGAAAATTCTCTCCGTTGATTTAACATGAAATTTTAAGAAATATACAATAAATATATAATAAATATATAATAAAAATATCAATAAAAAAAGAAGCTCTGATATTAAAGCTCTGATAAAATAATCTCTTTATCTCGATAACTAATTGCAATTCATACTGCAAGCAGCAGAAAATTTTCTACTCCAATAAATATGAAGTATTAATAAATTGATTAATTCCAATCCAGGTCTAAACAAATATAAATAAGCAAAATGTTTGGATGTGCATAATTAATTTTATTATTCATATTAAAACAGTACGTTTCGACTTAACTCCTCTTCAGCTGTAGCTGTATATATGTATGCATTTTTTCTTTTTTTTTTTAATCAATTCCTCAGTAGTTGGCGAGACTATTGCAACACATCAATTTATAATTTGACTATCTAAAAATAAGTTATAATGAGGTTGTTGTTTTTTAAAAGTATTAAGAAATATGAGATAATCCTTATATTAATATTTTATGCGTGGGATTAGTTTCTTTGTAAAAAAATGCGTACATATATACATCTACAGCTGAAGAGGACTGAGTTAAATCGAAATGTACTGTTTTAATATGAATAATAAAATTGTTAGTTATGCACATCCGAACAAATTTGCTCATTTATATTTGTTTAGACCTGGGTTGAAATTATTTTTATAATATATGAGCGTCGTTGAAAGGATTTTTAATATTTAATCTTTGATATGAAGTATATTATTTAATATAAAAGTTTGAGAAAAACATAAACATATATATAATTAATATATCAATAAAAAAGAAACTCTAATATTAAGGCATGATTATAACTATCCTTGAAAAAAAACGCTCCATCTTGCGTTAAGCACCATCGCTTTCAGATTACGAGCCACGCGACCGGTTTTTTTCGGTAGCCCATAGGGAACGAGAAGCGAGGGTAACAGAGACTTAGACATGCCTCGGTTGACCGATTGGAGAGCTTGAAGAGGTCTACGAAGAAGAGTGTTCGACAGCCGTGACACATCGAAGGGCGTCGGCAACGGGAACGGCTACTTCAAAGTCTTACCGGCCCGGTGCGGTCTCGTGGAACCGAAGAAATCCCAAAACATCTGTCAGGTATCACTCCTCTCGGTACCGCTATGTCCGCGTTAAATCAGGTGAGCGATTCGCACAAAGGACGACGACGCACTCCCCTCTCGAGCACGCCGCATAAGTGCATCGTCGTGGAAGCTTCCCTTCTTTGTGCTTTTCTTTCTGTCATCTATGCCAAGCAAGAAACATTCGAGAATGATGCTAATTTTTCTTTGTTAAAGGTAGTTTTTTAGTAGAATACATCGAGAAACTTCAGAGCAAATGATATATTATATCGGATATTTTTTACTATAAGATCTAAATGACAAAAAACTTTTTCTTTATTAGAGCTCGAACACCTAATATGAATATATTTAATACGGTTAGTTCGGATCAAATCAATGAAAAAAAATATAAATTAAGAAAAGAATTTATTTAACACAAACATTGATTAGAAGTGATCACAAAAGGCAATTAGTTTCTTCAGGAACTTAGAAAAATTCTTTTGCAACAAACAGGAACAAAGAATAAGAACTTCAACCTATCAGAAAGCATGTGAAATACATTCTAGTTTCTGATATGTTGAAATTCTTATTCTCTGTTCCTTGTTTGTTATTTTTTTGCTTGTGAGCACTTCCCAATAATATTTCTTTCAAAGCAATAAATTATTTTTTTGTATTAAAATATTTACTTAACCTAACGATAACTGATTTTAGAGTTAGCTTTCTCTGTCTGAAATATATTCTGAAGTATATTCCTTTTCTGACAGTACATTTCTATCTTTTCAAATTTTTTCCTCTTTAGCTGATGTATTTTGGCAATAATTTATCTTCAAGAAATGTCATTTATATAATCCCCACAAAAAATTTGAAATCGATATTTTATCTATATATTTTCTATATGAAAATTGATACTAAAAATTTACGTAACATATAAATCAGTTATGTGAATAACATTATCTTCTTATTTAACAATATACATATTTTTATAGTTTATTTACTGTATCTGTCATTATTGTTACAAATTTGATGTAAAAGATAATTATAAATATCTCAATTTTCTGCATAAATACTCTAAGTATCAAGATCATTTTTATTACAATACAAAGATTAATTATTCAATAAATAAAATGTATTTGTTTATTTATAGAACAACGAATCTTTATATCGCAATAAAATTTTACATAAATCATCTTGAATACTTAAAGTATACTTATACAAAAAATGAAATTTTTGTCATTATTTTTAAGTTAAAATATTGTATTATAGTAATAAAAATAATAACTAGTACACTCAATAAAATATATTAACATGTTATTAAATAAAAATATTCTTCACACAACTTTCATGTGTAATGTGTATATAATACTTAGTATTTATTTTTATATAAAAAATATGAATATTAACATAAAGTATAAATATTTGCAAGGATTACAAGAGTGACATATACATCTGCTTAAACTTTCATGAAGCTATCTTGAAAGATTACTAGATTTAAAATTTAAAAAAATGAAAAAAATACAAAAGTTTTGACGATGATTAATCATTTCAAATGCTTGAAAAACAGATTAGCTGTACAGTGATTCAGCATATACTGTCTAAGCTACAGCCTAATCCGATTTGATCACTGGCATCGACTTCGTAAAAAATACCAGATTTTTTCCGACGTTTATTTCAACGCCGTTTACACTTGCAAAACAATCATCGAGCTTTTAGCTGAATCGTAAAAATCCGCTAACTTTTTCCTGACACAATTTTTCTGCGACGTTGCTTTTATCTGTTATATACATATATTTTTTTATCAGATATTGCATATAAAAAAATTGCAGTTGATTAAGCTGCCAGAATTATCGCTTACAACCGGTACCATGAATTACGCACGATAAATCAAATCTAAAGAAATTCCTATACACGAGATCGTATTGAATACGTAAAAATATAATTCCTCTGATCGTTTTTGTCCAATCTCCGCGAAATTTAATCGGACTTTCCGGCGCTTATAACTCAGAAACAATTCTGATTTTTTCGTTTGACATGACAAAGACTAGTCAATTTTTTTAAGTATTAGATGTACGCTCGGAATATAAAATATCGTGTATGATTTAATTCATTCGCAGAATACAATGTATGATCAGATTAATCGAATGACTACTTTAGTTAATCATGTAAAAAATCCATGCGCGTGTACGTAGTTATTGACGCATTTCCAGATTCGACATGCATCTGCTCCTCTTCTTTCATTCTCTCGTATTTTCATTTTGAAGAATTTACCACGGCCGAGCGAATTGCAACTAAACACGGCCTATACGATTAACACGTCAGAATGACACAAAAGCGGTCTTGGGATGTGTCATGGGAATTATTTTTTTTTTTTGTTACACACTGCATCTGGGGTAAGCGGCCCCTCCGATTATGTTTGCACACATGACACGTTTGTCTGTGGGATACCATGATACATCGCGCGCCCTATCGTTACGATAGATCGTTTTTCATCTTAGGAAAGGCATCGAGAACAGTTGAACAGTTGAAAGCAAATGTTTGCGCTTCTTCAAGAGTTCATAGTGATCCACTTGAAATCGGTGGGGGCCACAATGGCGTCTGTGATGTAATCCTACCCGATTATTTTGTCATCCTCTTCGCATTGCGCTCGCGTCTTGATCAAAAAAAAAAAAGTTTAACTCGAAACTAAATATTTTATTGAGCCTATCGAATCGGATCTTATGTAAGAAGAGTAATCTGCTTGCCGTTCGTATAAGAATTCTGTAGGAACAACTACTTCAGCAAATATTTGACCGCTTACTTTTTAAGAATCATTTTAGAATAGGATATGCGGGATGAAGACAAGGAGCAAATAAAGGGTGCATATCCCTAAGAACCTAAGTAAGTTCGTCAAAGCTACTCTCGCCAATCGATATTAGTCGAGAACGAAGGTGAATTATAAATCGGGCCGAGTCTTCAGACTTCGGGTTCCTCGAGTCATGAAATATGCAACGGTCTTAGAGGGTAGTTTCGATCCGGCGGGAAGAGAACGAGCGTTAAAATGGAATTAACACTCCCGCCCGCCCAAAAGTCCCGGGTGAGAATCCACCCTAAACTATTCGCGGCGATCATTCGACCGGATGTCCTTTCACGTTCGGGTGGAATTGACATATCCTTTGAGCGCATCCTTCGGACACTTATCAATCTAGTTACGTTTAAATGTAATTGTACTAGATTGATACAATTACGACGTTTAAACGTGCAATTTTGTGCTGCACTATTGCGCTTGATTCTTATTTGCTCCGTGTATTATTTTTCATTTTCTCTTATCAGTTTCAACGTAATTGTATTAGGAAGGACTGATTATATCCTTCAAGCGCCTTTCCACATCCTTGGAACTCTTATCAATCTATAGTACAGTTACGTTTAAATGTACAATTTGCGTTCCACTATTGTTCTTAACTCGTATTTGCTTTGTATTTTCTTTTCATTCTCTCTTCTATCAGTTTCTAGTACAACTACATTTAAACATGATAAGAGGGAATTAAAAGAAAATTGTGCAGGGCAAATAGAACAAGTCAAATAAAATAGTGGAGCGCAAATTCAAATCAGTTATATTTAGAAATATAAAAAAAACTTTCAAATGCTTCAGCTCTTCTTCGAATTTACAATTCAGATTATTTATCCAGCTCCAATGTAAGTTAAAAGTAATGCTAAGAGGATCTATCGTGCGATTACAAATAATGTAACTGAAAATGAATAAATATTCAAAAAGAGTTGAAAAGTACATAAAAACGCAGTATTAGTCATAAAAATAAAAATTGTAATGACCTTTTTAAATAGCAGAGTCAAAAGAGAGTTAAGCGTTTAAATTTAACAAACAGAAAAGCGTAAATAACGTCAATGTGATAATCCAAGTTACAATAATAAGAGAGAATTTTTATGTGAATTACTACGTAAAGAATACACCTTAAACTCGTTATTTACGCAGATTGTGAATATTTATGTCGAAAGGATAAAGTGATTTCGAGTCAACTCTCCTTCCGCTGAAATCGCTTTAAATTCATAACCACTAAGCCGCGTCTCATTAGTGTTTTACGCGAACGCCAGTTCGCGCCGCATTTTACGATTCTAATGATGGCCAGCTTGTTGGACCGAAGCGCAGCTACTCTAATAAAATAAATCATGCGCGGTGGAGGGAGACCGATGCTGCGAACAGCGCTGCCGGTTCAAATTAATCCCATTGTGCCTGGATTTGGTCGGGGCGCCAATTAAACGGATTATTATCGTTGCTACCGTCATTACTTTTTGTAAAAACACCCTCGTTGGTCCGAACAAATCACAAAATTTTAGATCAACCGTATTCACTTCCTCTTGAAACGAATGTCGCATATCGTTGCGCAAGATTATGATTTGTATTTTCCAAACGTTCCTATGTTTTTGAAGAATTTGCTATAAACTTTCGAAAAATACATACCATGTTTTTTGCAATGACAAACGACCAGACATGAAATAGAATATAGTATTCTCTTGACAACATGACGAAAAGAGACATGTAAAAAAAAATGATCAATGACGACAGTCACGTTATAAAGTTAAAAACAGTTAAGAGAAATAAAAATGTAAAAAAAATATATGATTTCTGTTTCGCATAAGAGAAATTTACATTCTGTCGCAATATTAATCGATAAATTTTCCATACTGATAGCGCCTCTAATCTAACTAGATGGTACCAAACAACTTGCTCAGACACATCGTCCCTAATTCAAGCAAGCCATTCGCAATCCCCGCGTTTTCGAAATCTCACTTCTGCCCCTGTCATACGTGCGTTCGTGTCCCTCGCGAATTCTCAACTACCACAGTTAAGATACACGTTGGGTGAAGATGGCTACCGGAAATTGCTGGGTGACCTTACTTAGGAGTTAGCACTAGAACTTAAAGGGACGGAAGACCGTCGAAGGGTTATCACATCGCCCAAGGCTCGAGGAAGGCACGAGCATTAATGAGGCAATACCGAGAGGGAATCTAACTCCCTTCTCTATCCTGACTCGATGAGCCGTCCCGGATTACATTGTCTTCGGTCTTACTTGATTATGAGATAGTCTCTGATAATTCTCGTAATACTACTATATATTATGCGTATATATGTGTAGAATATATACTATTATTTAATTTTTAAAAATTTCTTATAAAATATTTAAATAAAATATATTAAAAATCTATTATGCAACAATTTGTTATTACTTTCAATTACTTTCAATTACACAATTCTTGCGTATCTCATTAAGTCAGACGTAACTTCATTATTATTATTATATACAACAATGATAAGCGGAAATATATATCTGACATCTCAGCTCACGACGACTCTATCGGATTCTAAGCTTCATCAGTACCACGTGCGTCATACTAAAATTGTTCAATCAAGATTTGTCACGTAGTAGCGATTTTCCACACATATTGCGTTCCCTTTCTCTTTCCCTCTCTTCTTCAATCCATTGCTCTCGCCCTATATCTACTCCGCATAGGGTTCGTAACAATACTAGATAAGGGGCTGCAAGTAATAATGCCCCGGGGCATCGATCATACGGCACGAATGCACGCGTGCGTTGATATACGGGATTTCAAAAACAAGGCTTAGTATTGTCTTTAAGTCGAGTCTATCAACACTTTAATACAATCTTTTAGCAAATGTTTTCTCTTTAACAGAGTAAACTGAAAGAAAAGTATATCGTATATTTGCATGGTAAAATAATTATAAAGATTTTTGTAATCGTTTTTACTGAAGCTGACTAAAAAGTTAGCCGAAACATGTCTACTCAAATTTTAAATATCAAACAAATAATTAGTTTTTAAGGAAAATATATATTTATTGCGCACCGCTTACAGTACCAATTCCCAAAAACCATTATATTATTACCATATTTATTTTATTTCGAGGATTAACTTTCGAGGATTAAATTGTTTTATTTATTTAAAATAATTATGGTTAGGAGCATCATTTTTATAGTTATTATTGCTATAATGTTAATAACAATAATCTTATATGTATAGTTACAACATTTTATAGTATAATTTACTATATGCAAATATAATTTATGTGTAAGATAACCATACAATTAGTTGAATGAATACATATTAATCGTTATGATCATAATTTTTTAGTGTTCAGATTACTATAATTTATATGGTCAAAACAATTATAAATTTATGGTTGTCCTAAAAAATGACTATAATAATTATATTATAATTAAATTATGATTACTACTGACTATTATAATTAAATTATGATTATTCCAATAATTTTTTTCTCTCGCTGTACATATATATATATATACACGGAAAAAATGATTTTACTGTTTTATCTAAAAAAAATTTAGTGAGATATAGACCTAATAATTTTTAATTATTAAAATAATTATGTAGGACGTTCAAAATGATTGCTAGAATCTCAAAACTTTTTGCAACATTGCTCATCATGCTTGAGGTTTCTATGTAACTATTTTTAGTTTCCAACAAAATTATTTTCAAATCTGTATCTACATAAATCTTTAAAATTTTAGTAAAATTGTTATTCTAAACGTTGAATGCCTTTTGTCATAATTTTTGCCCAGAACTAACAAATAATAAACAACACTATAATATGCGATTGCTTTATATTTCAACAGGTATTACTAGTCATTGAGACGATATGTATGAAATGCAAACGTAAGTTTGGGAAATTTGGATAAAAGTGAATATATCCAAATTTTTAAAATTGCCACGAGAAAAACTCTATACCCATATGAAATCAAACTGATGGAAATCCACGTAAATCCAGGCAGATTGAAATAAAAATCCCATCTCCATCTATCGGGATGTATAGGACTTTACATACTGGATCCTATTCGATGTCGTCCAGAATTTTATAGACGTATTTTTGAATATTAAACGACGCAAATTTAAGAGGCCGCGTTGTCGCAAACTCGGCTCGGTTAAAAACTCAGTCAGCGTGTCGTTGCAGAATCATACGAAATCAATCTCCGTATATATATATATGCGCTTTTACTATCTGAAGAGAAAAAGAACCTTGTATGAAAATTATATTAAACTATGAAATGCGTAACATCTTTTTCTGCTGCGTTCAGCAAAAAAACGGCTTTACAACTGTTGTAAGATTCTTTAATATAATCAATTTATACATTTAGATCTAGTGAGAAACTAAATCAATCATATTAACCCTATGGGCCGAATTTTTTTCATGATTATAAAAAAATTTATGTAACATGAAATCAACATATAAGTACAAATTAACAATGAATTCAGCAGACAACTTGCAAAAGCATTTACTTTGAAATTAAAATTGATAACCGTTACCAAGAATGTTATTGATTAGTAAGATATTATATAACAAGATATATACGCTATCCTGTAATAAAAAATTAAATAAATTAATAAAATATCGATATATTAGTATGTGACTTGCAAGTTACATAGGCCCATAGAAGGTTGAAGAATTTTACAATAGTTCCAAATCTGCTTTCTCTGCTAAACGCATTCTCCGAATTTGCGTCGTAACTATACGCGCGAAACGGGATAATAGATACAACAAGCCACGTCTAGCTGCTATCGATGTACACCATGAAGATTTCAGTGAGCTATGCCAAGCACAAATGCGTCTGTTTGTATATGCCAGTAAGCTGTGTAGGTATATGAGGGTGCGTAACGTCCGAGGGGTGCGTCCTGAACACGTGACGCCTGATTCATACACAGACTGCTACGGAATCAATTTGTAATCTTGACTCGAATTAAGGACAGGAGAAGCGGGATAGAACATCGCGGGGTAAGAGAGAGAAGAGAGAGAGAGAGAGAGAGAGAGAGAGAGAGAGAGAGAGAGAGAGTGATATAGACGGAGATACGTTTATTGGTATAAGCGAGTTTGGCATTCGGTCCGAGAATGCGCTACGGGTATACAGGAATCCAGACTGTCTCGTGTTGAGGGCATTATAGTCGGGTTGTAGGTTATTAGGTGCGCCGGCTAATAGGCATCGATATAGCGTATTAATGGCAGGTAACTGGACGGTGATAATGGGTATCAAAGGATAGGGTATCGCAGAGCGATGCGACCCGATGGGATCGCGAACGCGATGGCTTTTACTTGCTGCGTTTTATGGAAAAATATGGAATAATGCCATTAACCTGACGCAATCCGGATCCACGCGTCCCTAATGCGTGTTTGCGTTTTTCGAACGGAGTGCCGAGAACTTCCATCAGCTAGCACGGTCGAGCGTAAATCCATGAAAAACGTGTAACATCGTCGGGGAAATTTAAAGCTTACTGTAGACAAGTAAAGTGCTACGAAAGAGTGAATGAGAAAGAGAGATAGAGAGAGAAAGGTTGCAAATCTACTAACCATCACCAATTAAATTGCAATGTCGAATGTTCGAATATACACTGTGCGGAGAAGAAGAATACGCGAATTCATACACCACGATCCATGATTTTTCCTGACTCCGCCAGCTTTGTGAAAAGAGAGAGAGAGAGAGAGAGAAAGAGAAATAGAGAGAAAAGCGCGATAGGAATGCGTCGCGTAAGATCGTACATAACTCCCCTTTGTCGCGCCGCGCCGTACTGAACTTAACGTACGAGTGCGCTCCTGACGAGAGGAGGACTTGCGAAAGAGAACCGGACGAAACAAAAGAACATAGTGGCGGCGGACGAAGCGGGGGTGAGCGCAGGGGCAGAAAATGATCGGGGATAACGAAAACGGAAACAAAAGCGACGCGGGACGATACGCAGTATGGCGACGCTTCCGGTTCGCTCACCGCACACAATGCACTCTCTCGTGTTAACTTCTGTGCCCTCGCTCTCTTCTCGCCGCACGCCACCTTTCCCATCATCCTCTTGCATCTCTCGCATGTATCTCTCATGTATCCTCTCTCGGCGAAAGGTATCCATCCCCGCGAAAATTCCGCGATTCTGATATGCGACTCCAACATGTTACGTAAGCCACTGTTAAGAGACGAAAGCCTAGAAGGGTTGCGATTCTTGTTACTTTCAACTAACATCCCTTACAGAAATCCAATTTAATACTGAAAATTACTCACATATTTCGAGTATTAAAAGCACTAAACAATACTTTTAATACTCAAAATTATTATTTTCTAGTATACATATATTTAATATTTAAAGCACCTTTTATACTAAAACATGGCTGTTATTTATTGTCAGTGCTTTTAATATCTACTCGAAATTAGTAATTAATAAATAAGTAATAATTCCAGTATTAATTTTTCTCGCAATAAGCAATGTCCAAAGTACCTTAATAAATTATTTCATCAAAGAATTAGATAATTATGTTTATCACATAATTATAATTGTAGATATATTTATATAATAATCGATAATGATATCAGTTTTAACAAATCCATTTCCATTGAGAGAGACATTGAATCTTTTAAAAAATCCAAGCTATGGCATTATATGACATTTAACGCGAGTCTCTATAGTTTTTGATACGCGTGCACGGCATTATACAGTATTAAAACAGACGAAGCTTTTGCTGGGCACTGACAAGGAAACGGAAGCCTAATATACAGAGAGATGTTTTAAGAAATTAGTCCTCGTTGTTATGAATCGCAGAATGTCATGATCTTATGGCTTTGTTTGACTTTCTCGTCGAGAGTGGGGCTATTAATTACTTGTATCATCACAGTCGACGCTCTGTGCCATAAAATAATACCGCGTTGCTTTGTCTTTTCGACATATCAAGTGTTATTAATTGCAAAAATTCGAAATGCTCTAAATATTGATTTAAAAAAACCTAAAAAATGAGAAATACGTGTATAGAATATAAAATATTAATATCTCCAAATTTAATGAGCTTTCTACAATGAGCCATTATCTTTAAGTCTTAAGCCGTAAGAAATTGACTAATCATACCGATTGTTCTTCTCATTTGACTATGATTGGTCAATTTATTACGACTTAAAACTTAAACTTAATAGATAATGATTTATTGTAGAAAGTCTGTAACTTTGTTTATCGATTCTAATAAAATCAAAGGATATAAACTCAAAACTTATCATTATCCAGATTTTTCCCAACGATATAAGATGAAAAATTAGCAGAAAGTTCTTAAAATCTGAAAATGTTAAAAAAAAGAAGAAAATGTTAAAAGAAAGAAGTTTTGTACTGTCACACAGAAATACCACAAACCTTTTAGAAATGTTATCTCAAAAACGAATTCAAGGACAAATCTGTCTATAATACCATTTATCTTGGATCTACAATAGATTTTTAAGTTTTAAGCCATAAGGAATGGACGAATCATAACCAATTATTCTTTTCGTATTCGATTGTTGGTCAATTTCTTATGGCTTAAGGTTTAAAACACTTATTATAGATTCGGAGTTAAGAATTTTAAGCACAACCGTATGTGTGAATACGATAAAGAAAGCCAAGAACGATCAAAGTTAGATATGTTTCAAATAATACATTATATATTCTTATATTAAATTAATTTATTTCAGATATGATTGAAAGCCGAAAAACTTTCAGTTTCAACACAATCATTCTAAAACGCTAATAATCTTCCTAATTAGAAGAATAAACAGAAAGATATATATATAT
>NW_017259428.1:300096-320096 GCF_001594045.1 Atta colombica
GACTGATATTAGATTGAAAAAGGTAAAATAACAAAAGGATTTCTATGTGATGTGTTTGCATTATTATTGAACAATCATTTTTGCAGAACTGCTTTACAGTTTAACGTATTAATTTTTAATTCACCCCAAAGAAGTTACCAATGACAATGTTTCAAAGTGACCACGCCAAGTTTAAAAGCATGAAAAAATATAAACAATTTGGTTTTCCCAGAACAAAATCGTGTAAAGTGCGTAAAATAAACATTTTCACATACGTGCACAAACGCAACGCGTATAAAACACGCTGTTCATTTATTATCTCTCGCAAAATATCCATTTTAATGGACTTCAAATTAGCGCGCTTGTATTATATGCGTTGTCCTCATATACTGCGCGTTTTAAAGTATCTTGGTCCAAAACGAATATTTATTAGATACTTAAGCTACAGTCAGCCGGCATTAAGGCTGCATACTAGAGATTAAAGCATTAAATTTAAAACATAAACATTTTAATTTTATTGAAATTAATTTTTAATGCTGTAGAAAAATATTTCCTATTGTTGTAAATTGAAATAGATGTTATTTTTGCAAAATTTCAACGGAAATATTTTCTACATGCTAATATCTTTACTACATGCTAATATCTCTACTAAATTTTTATAAGTTAATGTTTTTTTTATGTCATGTTTACATTACTCCTTATTTTTGACATATTTTTTATCGCTTAATTTGTAACTTTTAGTTACATTTCTGTTTTCGCGTGCGACAAAATAAAAATTCATTGAAATAGTCTATTTTGAAATCTGATATAAATTGTCAGCATCGAGATTCATTCATTAATTTGGACAGATTGGTAATAAATCATATTGAATAAGAAAATCGGAAATGAGAGAACTATAGCGCTCTCTCGCTCTCGCTCTCTCTCTCGCTCTCTCGCTCTCTCTCTCTCTCTCTCTCTCTCTCTCTCTCTCTCTCTCTCTCTCTCTCTCTCTCTCTCTCTCTCTCTCTGCACTTAAATCTTCACAATACATAAAGTAACCCTTTCTTAAAATCTGACATGCATGAAAATTGTTAACCTCTCATAATACAAAGTCAGAGACTAGGAAGTTAAAGAATTCATTTCTATTTGAAATAATAAAAATATTGTATTTATAACTTCTTCATTCAAATTGGTCTAGAAAAGTTCAAATATTGTATACCGCTTTAAGTAAAATAAATAAAAAAACTGACTGTCAAAAGGAGATCTATACTGCCTGTAATAAATCTTCTGTAGTTACCCTTCAGTGTTCCATCCATTATTCAACGTTACCAGTTACCACCATTGCCCACATTACCGATGTTGCACGAATCTAATTGCATCCTTCCCTCTTGCTCTTTGCTTATGAAAAACTTCAGTTTATATATTGTAATTCTATAAATAAAGAATATATAATATATAATTGTATAATATATAATTGTATAAAAAATATTTCCCTAATAATAATAGTATAAATTTTAATCAATCGTTACTTAAATTTATTTATATTTAAAAAAATTTTTTTATACTTGTGTATTTGTATATAGTTCTTCATGATTCATTGTGTAGTCAATGAAAGATACATGAATGTTCGTAATAGATAATAGTTATATTTACTTTATGAATTTAGAACGTTATTTTATAATATATGTCATTATTCTGCAATTTTAATTATAAATAAAAAAACCTTATGATATAGTAATTGTTAATTTGTTGGCCACAATTTGTACTTAATTTTTCTTTTAATAAAAATATCAAGATATTAAACAATTTCAAATTACGTGTGATTATTAACAGAAAATCCAACCTAAGTCGACGAATTATATATATAATACAACAATATCTATTCATTAATTTATGTAGATAAACACAAAGAATTGTTTTTTTTTACAATTGTTATAACAGCAATTGCCAAAGTCTCCAAATTTATCTACTTGCTAAAACTTATTTTATCGAGAAATTAATTTTCGGAATTTTATAAATTATAAGTAAAGTGTACTTGATTTAGAATATAATAATACACTTCACATTTATAACATTAACAATTTCATTTTAAAGAAAAATAGTATTTAAAATAATTAAATATATGGTTTAATATATCTTCTATATATGATTTAATATATCTTATTTTTAAACAAGAAAATCTTAATGCAAGTTTAAAAACTTTTTAAATTGTTTATAAAATTTGTTCATTATATGTTATTTATTAAAAAAAAACCATCATAAAATAATTATTAAAATTTTAGAATTTTTTTTCATTTTATTATCGAGGACTTATAAGATCTGCATAGAAATTCAGTGCTATTTATGATAGATAATACATGAGACAATTTCTTAAGAATTTTAAATGATCAAAAATTATTGAGATACAAAATACTTACATTTCCTATAACGCGCCCATTTAATATAAATAATCTCTTAATTGTTAATAAAATATATACAACTCTTAATTATAAAATAAAATATATAAAAATTAATCAATCAATTTTCCTTTAATTTTTACTCAGAATTGAAAAAAACGGAAATTTCTTAAAATTAGTTCATGTAAAACAGAAAAATATTAATAACAGAAAAATTGACTATAATTGTCAATAATATAATGTAAAAATTTTTTTATACTTTTAAATAACTGATTACACAGTTTATTATATCTTCAAAATAATATTCTCCGTTAAATAATATTCTTTGAAAATTATATGTATAAATCGTAGTGCACAATTGTAGTGAAGTGTCATTGTTTCCGCTTGAACAAGACCGCTTGAACAAGACGCATTAGCCTTGGAGGTCAAGAAACGTGTGCAGCTGCCGGACCAGATCACTTGTACGTGGTGGGGTAGTTTGAACACGTGCGCGTGAGAATTTACGTCGTCACGTAAGCGTGGCGTAGGTGGCTCGATTGGTGGAAAGGTAGTGACGAGGCCAGCATGACGAGGAGAACAGAACGTGAAAGCAGAAAGATCGTGGAAGGGAGACAGATGAAGCGACTAGAAAGAGAGAGAGACCGCGTGAGAAGAAACGAGAGAGAGAAAGAGAGAGAGAGAGAAAGAGAGAGGGAGAGAGAGAGGCGGAAAGAGGTCGAGTGGGTACGTTAAGGAAGAGCGGAGGCGCCAAGCCACCCTTCGCGCGAGCCAGGCAGCAAGCAGGCAGCCCCTTTCGCAAAGCACCCCCTAAGCCTGGTTAGGGGCGAAGGCGGCGAGCCGCGGAGGCCACAACACGACCGCCGTCCTCATTGGTCGACGCGCTTGCTCTGGGTGGGGCTCCGGAAAAATTGGAGGGGAGAAAAATCCCCCCTAAATAGCTGCGGCTACGGCTGCGAAAAACTAGAATCCGCTCAGCCGGCATCGAGTGCGCGTCGGATTGCTTTAACATTTTACCAGTTCGTGGTGCGAAGGTGCAATCGAAACAGAACTTCAAATCAGAAGCACACAATGCTTCTTCACTAAAAGAGAGAGAAAGAGAAAAGCAGAAAGAGATATGTGTGTTTATCACTATTTGTTCGAATGTGATAGTGAATAACAAAGAACAACAGTGATTAATCGTGTTCATTAAAGTGTTTGCACATAGGAGTTTGATTTGATAATTTGAATTGATAGTTTGAATAAATAACATTAAAAATTTCGCCTTTTAATCTTGACGCCGAATTTAAAAAAATGCATCTGCGGGATGGTCCGTCGGGTGCGGGGGAGCCCTTTCGATCAATCCACGAAACCGCTCGAAGATTTCATGGGGATTTGGTAACGACAGGAAGCCCCACTATCATGTGCAGCTCGTTACCTTCTCATTGGAGATCAAACAAGTCTCTTCCGGTAGCATTCAAGGTCATAGCTCTCGACGAAGTCGCGGATGGTACCCAAGTTACCATTAAAGCTGGTAACGACGAAAACTGTTGTGGCGAACTAAGGAATTGTACAGCAATCATGAAGAGTCAGGTCGCCAAGTTCAACGATCTTAGATTCGTCGGTCGCAGTGGAAGAGGTAAGCTAAGAAGAATTTATATATTCGCACATATACGACTTTCTCAAGTATTCACAAAATTTTAAGCGAGCACACTTCGCTTTCGTTTACAGGAAAATCATTTACTCTAACGATCCAGATCAACACAATACCGTTCCAAGTAGCCACGTATGCCAAAGCTATCAAGGTTACAGTAGATGGACCACGCGAACCAAGGTCCAAGTCGAGTAAGTCGATATACAAACATGATATATTTAACTTTATCGTATTATTAGTAATTTACGATAGTTATTGTTGAAAAACAAAATCAGAACATGAAAGTATATCGTGTAATTTAATAACGTACAATACCGAATACAATACTTATTGTAGAATTTAAGTTTAGAATAAAAGACAATATAGAGATTGATTTAGAAAATTTCGGGAATTGTAAAAATGATAGAGCGTGAATTGTATTCAAAATAAATCGCATTGAAAATTTCTTCGCATCAATTCGCGAGAAAATAGTAATCACGAAATACAATTCAACAGTCCGCTGAGGGGGTGGGACTCGGATTTGATATTGTTAGAAGTGGGGGTGGTATTCAACCGACGGGTCCGAAAGTCGTCGGAAGCTCCGTGACCACCGCGGAATCCGCAAACGGGCGTCGGAGCCTCGCGGGCGTTTAATAATCCGGCGTATATCTGGTGGACCTCAAACCGCGAGGTGGTGGCGGTGCCGCTGAACGGTGCCGAGCCCTCGACACCGAGCGTCGGCTCGCACGTGCACGGGCGAGCGCGCGCACATGCACGCCGCGCAAGAGCACATGCAGCATACACACGCACACGCAGATCGACATACACACAGACACAGCGAGACCTGGCATCGTGTCAAGCCGCGAGAACGAGGTCTTCGTCGGCGGTATGCTCTTTAGCTGCTGCGTTTATTTTCCCTAAAAATGCCGCCGCGCTCCGCCGGTTGATCGTGGTCGTTGTGCAGCCTACTGTAAAGCCTGTATCAGACTACCAACTCTGTAGGTCGATCTGACCGCTGATTCTGATTGCCAACCCATAATAGACCGATAACAATGAGGTTGACTCATTATAATTAGTCCGACATTATAGGTCGACAGTTAGAGTTGACGGTTGGATTGATCCGCGGAGTTAAATCAGAAACACATAGGCTGGTATTTATAGTCGATTCTTATTTTAAAATCAAATGAAGTAATATTTTAAGATGCTAATTGTGGCATTGTGATTGGCTTTTGACATCTTAAAATTATATTTAAGACTGTCTTAAATATAAGAGGAGTTTTCTACAAGCCTATATTTATTATACCTAAGCTTAAGAGATTTCCTACAATAAAACATTAGTAGTCAGAAGTCAAGCACTAAAAATTGACCATAATCGATAATTCTTTTCACATTCGACTGTGATTGATCAATTTCTCAGGTTAAGACTTGAAGCTTAGGTGATATAGAGAGTTCATTAAATATAAGAATCAACTATGAGGTGAGAAAATGATAAAGCAGTAAGTGAATTGGCCAATCACAATAGAAAATGTGAAGTAACAATTACATTGGCAATGGCCTTACATTCTATTGTGATTGGCTAATTTGTTTATTGCTTACCCCTATTGCTTTACATTTTTCTACGTGTTATGGACTTCAGTAGTCTGATACGGGCTGAAGTCAAACTGTTTATTGGTCGGCACCCGGGGAAAGAAACCAGAAGGAGAGACATGGAGGATACTAACTGGCGGCGGCGAAGACGACGGGGAAAGATGGAACGCCTGCAAAAGAAGCCGCGTTTACGCGTTTGTTTATCGCACCGCATATGGCGGTAGCATGTGCCGCGCCACGAAAACCCGCGCCACGTCGTAATAACGGATTTTATGCCACGCTCGTATAAACAGAGATACACTAACTGCTCCTCCGGATCGCCCGGGGGGGAGAAGCACCGTTAATCTTCGCTTTTATAGATCTTGGGTGGCCGAGTTCCTTCTTTCTAGCGTTTATCAGTTCGTTAGTGATTTCATGTCACAGAGATTTCATTCTTTGAATAATAAGATCCTTTTGTAACGTCTTTACATGTCTCCTTATTTTTCACAAATTTTATAACGCACAGCCCACAATATAAACTGCGAGAGAATCTGGTGGATCGTAAAACTTCAAATATTAGCCGAGCGCGTAGATCGAAAGAAACGATGAAATCTATTTTCAACGCTCGAATCTGGTCGTTAGCGCATGTTTATATAATCGAGCATCTCCGATTTATTTTACAGATTATCAGTATAGCGCCGGTTTTCATGGACTTGGTTTACTCAGTCCCTGGTTGGATGCTACGTACTTCGGAACAGCCTGGACTTTGCCGCATCATATGTTTAAAGGTAAAATATTGCGACGTCACTGCGTTCAGGAAAGAAAGAAAGGAAAAAAGTAGATTGAAGCCGGGGGGGGGGGAATATTTCACACCTCTATGTATCGCGAACGTGTAAAAAAAGTCTTAACAGAAAGTCCGCGTTCACGAGAGAATCCGTGTTATCGATTTCGTCGAGTTCGCGACGCCTGCCGATGATTCATACTCCGTGAGCTGGACCGAGGGGTGAGTCTGAGCTCTCTTTTCCCACAACGGACCCCTCTACGGTCCCCTCGTCCCGCTTTCCCGCAGCCACGTACATCCCTTTCGTCGTTGTAACAACAATGCGACTTACTACTACATTCGCCCCCGCCGAACGAACGGCCGAGATTAACCGATTTTTTTTTTTTCCTTAGGACCATCACCCCCCGAACTATTCAATACGTCCATCGCGCCAATGTTGCAATCGTATCCAGTAGTAGACTACATCACTACTAGTTATCACGATTACATGATACCGACAGCCAATGCACACCCGATGTCACCGATCCTACTTCCGGTGAGTCCGGAACACAGAATGTCGCCTAAAACGTCACCCAAAACGTCGCCCAGAACGTCACCAAAAACGTCGCCCAGAACGTCGCCCAGCCCTAGCGAATCTGGTAGTGGCGAGTCCGTAACTGAAGAGGTTCGAAGTGCCTTCGTGCCTCTTCGACACAATACCTTGCCACCCACCACCTCCTCGTCATCATCGTCGCCAGACAGAAATCCTAAAAAACCAATCGAAGGCACGAGAAACGAGTTGAAGGCACCCACTACGCTCATCTCCGAAACATACTCGCACAGAAGTCCGACGCCGACGAAAATCTCACAGTCACCTGCGAAAGTCTGGAGGCCGTATTCGAAATCGTAGATTCAAGTAGCGCAAGAACGACGTCCCGAATATCTTGGAAGAAGGCTAGTGAAAACGTATACCCGTGGTGGTAGATGGGAAAGATAATGAGCATGGAATTCTTTATTAAAATGTATTAAATTTTATTTTATAAGTTTTATATATGAATCAAAATTATATAATGAAATTATAGAATGAATCAAAATTACAAAAACGGAAAAAGTTTTAAAAAATGTGATACATTTACTAAAATTAATCATCAATTTTTTTAATAATTAGCTTTCGGATTTTGAGATGTGTCAAAAGACTCTTTGTCTACCATTGCGGATGCGTGTTTCAAGTTTTACAAATTCACGATGAATTTTATAAATTTTCTTTTAAAAAATTATAAAATTCTCTGAATTTTATAAATTTGGACAAATGTAACGTACGAATCTGTATATATACCGTGTATATAGTTCGTGGACAATAAAGTAGTTACAGAGAGATACAGATTTATCTACATTCTGTGTGTTCATGGAAAGTATATATAAATGTGTAAGTGAATACATGAGTGAAAGAGGGGAGAGAGAAAGAGACCAAAAAAGACAGAGATATTGATACTATTTATAAGCCAGAGTTTTAATGTAAATAAGTAGAAATGCAACGAGACGAATAAAATCGAAAGAATCCACGTAAGAAAATTTTAAACAGTCTGTCATATTTAATCACACCTTTTCAGCACACCTTTAAAGTTAAATTTAACGATCGATCACTATTATATCCTAAGAATGATCGATATCGTCGCGAGATCTATTCTCAAAAGTGTCAAAGAAGAAGTGTCGTCGAACAGTCCGGGCATCGCGAATAGAAAGGAAGAAATATGAAAGAGAGCGGAACGTCGCACTTCGTGCTGCTGCAAGGGGAATCCATATTTTTTTGTCGCGATTTAAATCTGAATGGTCGTGCCATCGCGCAATCGCTCTGTCTCTTTCGTGTGTGCGTAAGGGATCCCATACGGTGAACACAAGGGTGGAGAATGGTTTATATCGAGGGGAGTGCGTGAGATCTGTATTAGTACCTATAGGTTTGGGACATCAGCGGTTCTCAGATCTGTCGAAATAAATCTCGGTGGTAGGTCAGTGGTTCTTTGCGTAGAGCACAATCGGTCGTGATGAATCGTTTGTCGCGAGATACGATTTTTCGCCAATAATTGCATTTAATTTCATTTGGCATAAAAACATGACGCAACCGCGGTTCGATAACATACGGCTCATTCGACGAGATGTCGCATGACGCGAAATGTCCGTCGGGACTGTGCTGCATCACGCTGAAACACGACCTGGGGTAAGGGATAGTTTTTTTTCTGAATTGTTCCGGTCGTGTTTGTCAACTGGTGCACAGAGTACGAGCGCAGTTAATCTCGGTGACGTCGAATAACTCAATTCTCGCATTCCGGTTGCAGGTGCGACGTGTTACGCGCGTCTCCGATATATACCTTCGGATCGAAAACGTTGCAGCGAAAAATTCAATACGCAGCTATGTAACATACTGGCAGCTATGTAAAATCTTGATCAGGCCGCCTTGATTAAAAATCGCGAATCGAATCCGCGCTGAAATTTCAAAAGTGACCGATCGATCGCACAGCTTTCGGCGATCTCGCTAGCTTTGCACCAAGCTTAATGGGATTAATCCCCGGCGAGAAAATGAGAACCGCGTTGACACCCCGTAACCGTGGGGCTGTTCGTTGACGAGTAGACAACGGAACCAAGCAACCATGAAGGGTCACCACATCAACCGAGGCGAGCCGATCCAAGCCAATCCGTCGCGCGAGCCAGCCGGCGCTAACTAATGTTTGCTCAAAGAATCGTCATGTATAATTGAGTCAGCCGCGGCATGGGATGGAAAAAATCAACGGGCGGACGTGCGGATCCCCGAGCTGAATAATCGACTTTCGGTGTATATACAGACTTCCATTCGCGATTTTGAAACAAACCTCTCTTATTAGGCGAACCATTTGGTATTTTATGTGCTGCAACGTCGTGCTATCGCGTTTGACCTCGCGATCTCACAATTAGTATAAACGGAGGGAAAATGAATATTTTTCGAGATAACTACGTTAATTGCAGCAACAAAATTTACATACATATATTCGCAAAAGTTATAATAGTTCATATCTCGTGTACTTTGTCAAATATAAAAGATTCACGATGTCAAGTAAAATGTTCTTTCATTTTTAATGCAAAATCATTTCAATCGTTAGACAGCTTATTTGTTCCAATAATCATATACACAAAAATTATCATTTTTTTCCAGTGCCTTACAAAAAAAGTACAGAAACATAAAGAAAAAAAATATACTTAAAAAGAAAAACATAATTTTATTCACATATAATTCGGTTATTACACTAAAGTTGCATTTAAAAATGAATACTGAAAAAATCTTTATGATTCGAAACATTCAAATTCTGGAAAACTTTGTTTTCTGAATTATGTTGTTATTGTGGCAAATAAACGTATGTAATAAAATCGGAAGTAAACAGAATTAATTACAACAATTCTAATTAGTGAAACAGAGATCGATACAACAGGATCAACGAGAACTCTGGAACAAGCAATTGAAGTATAATGCGACGTGGAAGGAGCGGTTGATTCGCTTCGTCGACATGCCAGAGGACGTCGATCCTCTTCGCCAGTCTAGAATCGTGAGGACTCTGGTTTGAGGGTCCTAGAGTTAGGCAATCAGCGTTGATGAGGGGGTCAGGTTGAGGGGTGAAGGGCTCGGACAATTAGTAAGTACCCCGCCCACTCGCTCCTGTGTGTCGCTCTCGCCCCGGTTCACCTGCCCAACAACGCACCGACAACCGCAGCCGCTACGCATGCGAAAGAGGCTACTGGACGTGGAGCTGGGACGCTTCGTTTACGTAGATCGCGTTGTACGCACTAGATTACGCGCTCGTAAAGGTCTCTTCACGGTTGCGGAGGCAGTGTCAACGCGATCGGTCGAGGCAAATCGGCGAACCGAACTGGTCCCCGTTTACGCTGCTAATACATGGTTACTGTTTGCATCATGAAAAACCACCTTTACAGAAATTTAATAGTGAAGTAGTAATACGTAGTAATTAATTTTTTATTTGGAGTATTAAAAGCAGTTGTTTAGTGCTTTTAATACTCGAAATAAGTAATTTCTAGTATCAAATTGGCTGGTATTAAATTGGATCTCTGTAATAATGCAGACAAGTACTTTGCTACAAAAATGTGAAAATATTGGAGAACATGATATGTTCAGAAATTGCAAAGATTGCATTATTTGAAAAGAGTAAATCTATTTACATGGAAAGAACGATTAAGGTATCTAATAATTTAGCTACATACAGATTTGAAAATAATTTTATCAGATCATCAAAATGATTATGTAAGACGCTCTAGCTGGAAAACTTTTTACAGTATTGTTACAGAGTCGAGAGTCCTACGTAATTATTTTGATGGATTCAACAAAATTTTCAGATCTGCACCTAACTAAACTTTTAGATATTTCAGAAAAACCATCCTTTCCATGTAATTTTAATGTAGAGCAAATAATTTCAATTTTTTGTGGTTTATTTGTGGTTTTTTTATGACTAATCGAATTTTCAGATCGAACAGCACTGACAATGAGAAAATTTTTCGAAAGATACTGGGAGTACTGCAATATAATAAGCAATATAATAAAATAAAAACAAAAGATCTTCCATAGGACTATTCAAAGAATCCTCACTGATCTTCTCTAGCGATACTCTAATTGTTCTTATAATATAATGAAACCAAGGATTACATAGTATTTTGCAAAAGTCCGAAGAAGGTTGTACGGTGAGAAATCGCGGAAATAATAAGCCTCTTTCGAGAGGAATTCTCAACGACAGTGAAGACGAGTCTCTTCCTTCTTCTCTTGACGCAGAATCGTTGTCTTCGAGAGGCGTCCCGTTCTTCGAACTAAACGTCTTTTGCTCGTGGCCATTCGAGGGCGAAGGTAAAGGCGAAAACGCGGCATCGTGCGACCTTAGGAAAAACGTTTAACGAGCTGTTTTGCATCGCAATGCTCCGACCTCGTTATCGGTTATCGACCCGCTCGCGGCTGCTGTCGTGGATTAAAGAGTACCTACCCCACCGTCACGTGTACGTCACGTAGTGCGTCCACGCACACGTTTGTTTCGCCGAGGCGCTGTTTAATCGTCGATTGGCACAGCGAGAGCCGTTGAAAAGGCGAATTGTTTCGCGGAAACCACCGATTTTCAGGCCGCGTTTGCCGCTAAATCGGCGCGCCGTCGTTTCGCGGAACGCGGATCGATCTTTCCGCATTTGTTTCCGAGAGGAAACTTGTTTTCGCTCGTAGAGAACGGGCCCGGCCGCGCTTTTGTTCCTTTGCGTGTTGAAATTTTTCACTCGCTCTCCGACCAACCACGCAATCAAAAATTCTTTTTCTTCCGTGTTTTTTCATTAACGATATCGCGAAATTACGAACACGGCACTGACTCTTAGATCGATCTTAGGGACGCTGTGAAAAGCAATAAATCGAAAAATTTTATCATACATTGCTAAACATTTTTAATCCTTCTGTCAATGCATGAATACCTATATCGAATTTTAAATAGTAAAAATTTTTATATTTTTATGTGACTTTCGTTGTGACATCTCAAAAGCTTCACCTTTCAAACAACTATTTTGTACATATTTTACCTTTTTTTCATTTTTTGCGAAAATCTTGTAAAACACAATAAGTGATAAAAAAGTAAAAAATTGCATTGACAAAAGGGTTAAAATGGTATTCAAATATTTGTCAAATAATAATTTAAAAATAATTCGCCTATCTGTAAAAGTAACTTTGAGCTACGAAACAGCTTTGAATGACCATCTCATTCTTAAAATGAAAGAATATCTAATAAATATCTAATAAATTAAAACAAAAAAATTTCTTCTTCTTCCTCTCTAAAATTAATCCTGTCACACAAAGACGATATGGCTTTCCCTCCAATCTTCTAATGTATAAAATTTAAAAATAATTACTAAAGGCGTTAATTTCAAAACGTTCTAAAATTTTAACACTCAATTACTCTTCTAATGTAACTATAAAGCTAAAATATCAGAAAAAAGGGACAAAGTAGTTGTTGACAAAGATAATTTATCAATTTATTTTATTGTCAAACTTTATGATAGTCATTCTTTGTCTATATGAAAAAATAACGTGTGAAAACCACAAAGCCTTCCTATTTTTCGATAAATAGATGTTCGTAAAAAAAAAACTCCAAAGAAAAACATTTGTGTAAAAATACAAAGGTTAAAAATTGCAAAGGCTTTCTAGCTCCAAATTAAAAAAAAATAAATTTCTTAGAATAAGACAGTAAACATACATTTAGACCAATATTAATCTATTTCCTGATTTACAATTCGTTGCAACTTTCACTCAATGACTTTCAAACGCTTTCAGAGTTAAGTTACTCAATTCAAATACGAATCCACCAAGTTACGCTGACCTGTTTCAAAATCTACGAAATCGGTTCTCCAATCAAATTCGTAGGTAGGTAAGTTCGAAGCGTTCGGGCCGGACTCTCGGTTTCTTTTTACGAGGGTCTACTGAGCTCCCATCCAACGACAGAACGGAACTCATCAGTCCGGGAGGAAGTGGACACGTCGGAACAATTTCCTTACACCGTCTCTCCTTCCATCATCCTGGTACAACCCGACACCACCCCCTCGGACCAGCAACCTCGCATTCCTACCCCGTCATCGCAGCCGCTACTGAAATTCTGACCCCTCAACGATTGACCAATTTGCCAAATCGATTCACATCGAAATGAACCTACGTAATATCTCGAGTTGGCTACTCTGTCTCTCTTCCCCCCCCCCTCCCTCCCTCTCTCTCTCTCTCCTCCCTCTCTCCTTCCCTCTCTCTCTTTCATGCTCTTTTAAATAACGAAGAAACTTGCGTCTCTCTTTTTGCAATGAAATATGCATATTATGGAGAGTCGAATGTATCGTAATATTTATGTATAAAACTGCATGTGAAAACAGCATTTCTAAGAGTTGCAAAAATAGCTGTGAAATATTTTAAAAATATAGAAAATATATTCAGCAAAAGAATTTAATCTAAAAATATCAAAAAATTAAACAAATAATCTTTCTCAACATTCTTATTAAAGAAAAATTAATTTTAAGTTCGAAAATTATTGTCATCAAGATAATTGTTTTTATATGAATATATAAGAATTTAAAATTATCAAATTTTGTTACAAACATATGGCGTATACATATTTTGCAAAAAGTTTATTTAGATTGATGAAATATTAGCAAAAATATATTTATGACTATATTCTCTATATCTTATATTGACTATCAATGGAAAGAGAGTAGTGGATGCAGAAAGTTGAACTAGATTGGGGTCTAGACATACGTGGCAAAAGCACCCCGGCATTTTTAATGCTCGAGCAAGTAGGTACTTAGTATCTATCCTCTCGGAGGCAGAGAGCCTCATGTACCCACCCTCCAGATATTACCCTTTGGAATAGCTGCAAAAATTATGGACAGCCGATAGGCCAGCAGCCGCTGCAGGGGTGCGTCTCATCCATTTAGGTCCATCACACATGACTGGATAGGGTGAGACTTACCCCGCAGAGGTTCTCACATAGAGTACGAATTTCTCGCCCTTTTTCTCGATGCTAGTTTTACGAATAATGTGAAATATTACTTGCCTTTAATTTTAAATTTTTTTGCTCAAATCACAAATCTTATCTCATTCTATAAAGATTTCTTTAAAAATTAAAAAAAAAGCATGATCTAATTTTAATAATTATTTGAGCATAAAATTAAAACTGTTTCACGTTACACTTTGTTTGCGCGATATCGAGATCACATTTAGCATTAACATAAAATAAAACAACTCTTTTATTGTTTATATACATTTTTGTAACAAAATCATGAAAATATTATAAAGGGAAATCTGCTTATACGAACGTTGTTCATATTTCAAAGGCGATACCGCGGCACACTTTTTCAAGGAGCAAGCGTGTCGTTACTGATCCTAAAGATCGCTTGGATGCAGACTATAGGGGATGGGCTCGCCCTTCTAGAGCAGATTTATCGATTATTCTTGGTCCAATGGTCCCCTTTCGTCGAACACAGCATGCCTTATTCGATGTCATACGTGGTACAGTGCACCAAGTTTACGAAAGCAAACATTCATTTGCGACAAAAGTAATGATATTAATGCAAGAGCAAAGCTGACAATATCGTATTAATTAAGAATGTAGCTTAAGTTCTCAAATAATCGCAAATATAAATAATATAAATAACAAATATGATTAATCGTACATATTTCTCGTATTTCTTAACCGGTGAATGACAATGATAGCTACGTGTTTATAATTCAGAAAAATATCTGTATTTAAAAATCGGAACGATTAAAAGAAGCAGTAAAAAATCATTATTTTTAGATTTTTACAAATATAATATAATGTACATATTTACGCTTTCTTTTCTGTACTTGATCGATGTCGTCGACTATACACGAAACACGCGGCTACCCACGTACGTAATAGCGCGTTCTAACATGTGTGCATGCACACAAGCTCGCATACACTCGCTGCACTCTCACCCCTCGTACAACGTATTACGGTCGTCGGGGGTAAACCACCCTGGCCTCTAGGAGCCGAGAGCGGGAGCCCGCAGGGGTACGCCACGACAACCCCCGTAGCAACCCCTCAAAATCAACCAAACTCCCCCCTTCGCTTTTCAACTGCACCTCCGCCTTCCTTCCTTTCTAAACCTCCTGATCCATTCTATAGACGTTAATATCTCGTGGGTATCCGTCCATGTTGGATTTTCATTTCGAAAGTTAATCAAGCCTTTGTTGATATCGATATCTTGCCACAACTATTAATAAAAATAAAAACACTTCTCTGCTCTGTCACATGCAAGTTTTGTTATAAATTTAAACACAAAAATATATATATAAAATTGTATTAGTTTATGAAATTATTTCATTATATCAATTACAAAGTTCTTCTTTTATAATAATAATAATAATAATAATATGATTATTATAACAGATTCTATTTTAAAATAAGTTAAACAAATGTATTAGAAATAAATGTATTTATAAGATGTTCAAACATTAAAAATTCCTTGTAAACAGAATAAAATTATTGACATGCATATAATAATGTGATTAACAATAATATGTGCATTCGGCTTACATGCGTGTTGCATACTCGAGGGTCTTTGTATCGAAGCTACCACTAAAAATAGGGTGACTGAATATATCGGGGACAGCTAACACCATTATCTAATACTCCCCAATGGCCATATGTGATGCCTCGCTCTCGTCCTCTCCCCTGACGTGCCATTCTTAAAACTTCTGCCAAGTTCGCCTCAAAATTGCAATGTGATATCGTTGTTTCGTGAAAAATCGCAACACCCTGTTACTATAAAAAATTGTAAATGTATTATATTAATTGCCTAAGCCTCTATTTATCAACAAGTCAACAAGAAATAAAAGCCGAATAATCACGAGGATTACATACACACGTACAAATATAATAAGGATAAAATATCATAGATTACTTTTAAAATAAAATAACCTAATAGTATGTATACTAATATTTAAAAAAACTAATCTAATTAGTTAGTAAGAATAAACATTTATATTTAAAATAAGTATAAATTCTTTTAATTTTCAAATTCTAATTTAGTCTAGAAAGAATAAATCACAAATTCTCTCAAAAAAGTAACAATAAAAATATAAAATGTATAACATATGGAAAATATAAAATAGTTCAGGAGAGAGGAAAGAAAATTACGTGTTTTCAAATTAATTATTTATTGACAATATTAAACGTAAATTAATTTAGAACTAATCACAAATTGTTTGTTTCAAATTCTCTAACAATAATGTAGATATTAATTTTGTTATGGCTACTTTGATTTGTGTCATTTCTTTGGGGAAGTATTTAAATTCAATCTTTATCACTTTTCTTAATTAATCGATGTATCTAGTACACAATCCATACATATTACGAAATTCGAAAAATTTTTATTTGTATTTTTTCTTGTGGAATTGATATTCTTTTGCTAAATGAATAATAATCCTTAACATATTATTCTCTCTCTTTTCCAAGTTAAGTAATAATAAAATTTAAATTAAAAATAACACGTGACTAAAAATTGATTAGACGTAAGTCTATTGATTAGACGTAATAAGATATTGCTTTTTTTGTTCTATACACGCGTATTGTCTTTTAATTCCACTTGACCTTCCACTAAATATTTACAGATTTTTCCAAATCGCTAACTAATTATAAAATAAACATGAGTTTTAAATGTCTATAGAAATTTGATAAGAAAACTATTTTGGTTGAATTTATCATCGTTTGTGATGCTTTTCTTTATTCTACATCGTTTGAAAAAAATCTTTTATATAAAAATCTTTATTACATATGTATGAAATCACATCAAGAGAAATATCTGCCACGTATATTACATTATAAACATGAAACCAATTCTTGATACTTTTTTTCAAATATCCAAATAACCAAATAATATATTTATAAAAATGATAATTAAAATTACGTTGTTAAATTTATAATGTCGAACGTGCGTAGTAACGCTTTTCAATAATGTTTTACTTGAGTTGTTTAAACTAATTTAGTATCTTTTATTAGTCACTTTTGTATTAATTGGTGCAAACACGCATAAAATGTTACGAAACAGATTGTAGACGAGATACTTTATTAGTGACTCAAGCGAATGTCTTACAAGATCCCTTTAATCTAACCATGCCAACGCGGAAATCCCAAATCACATTCCTCTCTTTCTATAAGACTGAGGCAACCCTCGCACTAAATCGAAACGAAGGGTGAGGCGAATAAGAGGGTAGTCGGAAAGAATTGTGATCCTGTTCATTCGGTATGCTCCCATTTCTATATTAACAATAAGAGTGAAAAGAGGAAACATAGTAAGAAGGAGGAAGACGCAAATTCTTATCAAAAACAAGAATTTTAAATCAGCGTGCGGTAATACGAAGAATAAAAAAACACGAATATAGTCGATCTGCAAATTCTTCCATCGTACCTTCTAAACATTTACTCGTGACGCAGATTAAAAAATAAAAGTTTATCTTTTGAAAATAAAGAACAGCGTGCGCTTGAATGTTAGGAGAAAAGACAAGGTGTATGCATGAGAGTGCATTGAGAAAGATATATTTCATGAATTCGGGAAATTTAATAGCTTATATTTGCCTCATTCTTATCTGTGTGCTGTGACGAATGCGACATTTTTTTTTTGTCCATATATTTCGGCCTAATGCGACACCAACAAAATTTATGATGAGCCGTGTGCCCGGAGTTATCCCGCACTGTTGGAAAGCTTCTAAAGGTACAGCAAATTGTTTCAATTTTGTTCATGGCGCGTGGCTCTGGTAAGGCAGGGATTTCAGGAGTTTTTGGCGCAGCGGATAGGCCAGTTACACACGCCGCACGAAGTAGAAAAAAATGTGTACGAAAAATATCTTTAAACCAAAAACAGCGGGTGTCTTATGTGAAAGTTCCACAATTTTAACATCATCTGCATGACCTTGACCACAATATAGCACGTATCCTGGGGTGGTTTTATTATGCTTCTAAAAGTGAAAGCCATTAATCAAACGCTTGAATAATGTTTTTATTTTTCAATCCTTTTTTAATTTTTTATTCCTATCGACAGTATTGTATTTCAAAAACATTCCTTTCTCGGTAATAAATCTTTAGAAAATATTTTATAATTGATACAAAAATATTTGTTCTTAAACTATTTTTGTTTATTAAAGTAACGAATTATTATTGATAAATTTAGCAGAAATCGTGATAGCTCAATTCAATCTTGCAATCTTGCAGATATATCATTCAATCTGTCATCGCGAATGCTTACACTTTTAAATGCATACAACTTTCATCCACACGTTTTCTCATAAATGTCATCAGGTAAAAATAGGTAAAATCAAATAATTGAGATATCTATATTCCCGAACGGGAGATGTCATCAAAGATGCGAAAGTACAATCATCCGAAACTTTATATGATCCTCTCGCGGACAATACGATTCAGCGATATAATACCGAGCATCCTGGTGTGCGCCGCGCGGCCAGAAAGAACGTTTCTTCCGGAACATTCATTGAAGGGCGACGCGCAAAGTGTAGGATCTCATGGGATGCGTGGGTGTCATTGATTCAAAAGATTCATGGCTCATCTTTCCACAGGAGCAGAAAAAGATAAGTCGAAAATTGCATTGTCAATTATATTTTCAAAACATCCAGCTGTATGTATATTCTTTGCAGGTTTTTAAAATGCTTATTAGCACTGTTATTAAACTGACGAGTTTAATTTGTTTTCAAGTCCAATAAATCAAATCAATACGCAGTTTATAAAAACTGAAAAATATATTTGCAAAAAAATTGCATACAAAGCACTCTAAGATTCACTTTGATCAAAAATAGAATTGTTTTTCACTTAAATTGATTTATTCACATCTATTTTATACAATTTCTTATAATTGTTTATGTGTATAAAATTATTTATATATATTTTTAAATGTTTAATAGGAAATATAAATAAAAGGTATACAAATACATGTGCGTAAAATAAGCTGATTAATTCTAGAATTCTATCGATTTTCCTTCAAAAAGTCGTCATTTAGTACAAGAAGGATACAGCTGTTTTTTTTTTTCGGTTTTGAAACGACATAAGTGCCAGAATTAGCACGATCGGAACTCAATCTATCGCTGCTCGTCGTTGAGTATGTTCTACTTTATCGAATTATATATCTTTATAAAAACGAGTGTTGCAATTTTCTCTTTCCTGATATTTCCTATGATATTTCAAACATTTAATGATAAAATATTTATAATCTAGAACTTCATAAAGATAAATAATTTATAAAAGAAGAATATTAAACTATAAAGTCAATTCAATCTTGAAATGATATAGAATATGTAGTCTAATTATGTATTTTCTCCTCACACTTAAATAACACTTAAATGAAATATACAATAACATAAAATAATAAAAACTTAAAAATTGAAATTACTTATCTCTTTGTTATAATTTTGACCACTGAGAATCCAAACTGATATATAATCGATTTTTTAAAAGCTTGTTTCTCTTTATCCTAGCTTTTAGCATGACAGATTGGATCTCCTAATAATCTGAAATAAACTGAAAGTATAACTTAGTGTTCAATAATCTCGCTCGGTTGTACGTAAAATTTACGTATCAATAATATTTTGGATTCTAGAGTTAATCAATATCTATACTTCCGTAGATGTAGCATTTAGTTTGGACGGATTCATGGAAAAAAATCATCTCTGAAATATTTTATTGAATTCAACACACAAATATATATATATTCAACTATTGCGAAGCTATGTTTGGGGGCCGAACGTTCTCGGTTTCATCGAGAGACGCGTCTTCCCAACCTTGGCTAGGCATGAATGAAATCGGTCCGGGCATGAAAACCGCGCGGATGAATGGAACACGGCGCGGCGGCCGAAGGCGTTTTCACGGCGATGCGCGCGGTATGTTTGGTGACTCGACGTAAATCACTGGAAATCTGCTTTATGCTCGCGGGCGCAAACAGCGGCGAGCCCGCCTTCCCGCATCGGGTTCATCGACAATGGCGATCCGCCCTCTGAGCGCGTAACTTCGAGGCGAATCGCATAATAAACACGTTTCTCGTCAGCACTCGATGCAGCGTCCTGGAAAACGCGAGTCGCCTGTAAATAAAGAACGTATTCTGGCACTCGACAAAACGCGAGATAAATGGACACTGCCCGTTCGCCACC
>NW_017259428.1:321492-327220 GCF_001594045.1 Atta colombica
ACAATCTTTATGAATAATAATTAAAAAGAAAAATTAGAAATAAAAATCTAACAAATTTTTATTCTTTATTTAATACAATTTTTAATTAAGGTATTCTAGTCACTCAATTTATGTTCAAATTTTCTTAAAACGGAAAATTTTGATAAAGAGTATATATCGCGTTGTTACATTTTTTTATCATATTTTTAAAACAGTACAGAAAGGCTAACACAAGTTTTTCTACGTAAAAAATCTTAGGTTTCAAGACGAAAACCTCAAGAATTACATAAGAAAACCTCTTGCTTGTTAAACGATAAGTCAATTCTCAAAAATACAAATTCAGTAAACAAAGAGAGATGCGTTATCGACTCAACAAGATTCTGATTTCACCGTTTCTGCCAACTGTTACATTCTTATATGTGTATAACAATGCAGAATAAAAGGAACTATTTATTACGTAGAAAAAAAAAAGTTCTCCTCATTATGAATACGAACCTCCCGCTGTGACTGACCTCTAAAAATCGCACGGGAGGTCATTTTAAAATCTACCTGTATTGAATATTTTTGTTTCCCTTTTCTGAAAATGTGAATGTTACTTTTCGCTTAGAAACATCATGTTAGTCTACTTCTGTGACATTTCTTGTAATTCATTTATAATAGAGTCTATAACAGATTTTGCAGTATAACCATAAATCAACCACGACTGATTAAGATTACGTTAAACGTGTATAAATTAAATTTACAATACAATTTTACTACATTGTTATTACAGAAGCGGTAACCCAATCACTTGAACGATATTTTATTATTTTTACTTTTCTACATGTCAAAATGTAAATCTATTTTTATATGGTTGAACTGTTTATTATTAGTTTTAAAAAATAACGTATTAATGTATATATTTAATAAATGATAAATTAAATTTCAATCAAATTTAATACATTTCTTGAATTAAATTATTCACTTTCATTGTTTTAGCTAAATTAATAACGTATTAAGTAGGAATACTGGCGACCTATAAAAATTATTAGAAATAACTTAAATTGGATATAACTTGACATAAATTTAATAATTTGATATTTGTTCCGGAAACATTAATGAATTGATTTTTTTTTATTTACGTATAAAAATTCATTTATTTTTTAATAATTATTAGCATTCTGTTATAAAATAAAATTCAATAGATAATTATAAATATTAGCTATATTTTAAAGAACACACGTTATTGAACTTTAAATGCAATTTGGTAAATTCTATAAAGCAGCCTCCGCGTTAGCGTATATTTTAGACCATCGGTCATCCGCAATAGAGAGGTTGCACGATGCGGCATAGAGGTTGGGTTTTGCGGGTGTTTATAGAGCCAACAGCACGCCCATTCCGATCCCTCTTACCTATCGTCCGAAACCTCAATTGTATTCTCTTAGGATTCCGACTTTTACTGACAAGAAGTGACAGAAGTGTATCGTAAAAATCGTATACTTCGCATCATGCGAAGTGTCAGAAACAATACAACTTATATCACACTTATATCATAAATTAACTAACAATATAATTGACGCGCAAATTTAAAAAATAATAAAATCGATTTATTTCTTTTCTTTCTCCCCTCCCTCTTTATTTCTCTGTTTTCTCTCTCTATCTCTCTCTTTCTCTCTCCTCTCCTCCTTTCTTTTTATTTTTAACATTTCTTTCACTACATCTATTTCTTCTGCCATGATTGTCCGCGTAAATTTCGTCCATTTACCCTCTCCATTCTCACGATAATAAGAACAAACGGGAACCGGACGAAGGTTGCACAACCGTGAACAAGACAGTTTCCCTAAATTTCAGAGCTAACAGAACGGATTCGTTCCGGCTATAACGCGTTTATGGCAACACGTCCAGCACACACCAGTATACCTCATGCGGTACAGGCTCATTCGAAGTATCATAGAGACCTAAAGAGTCAGTTTTGTTCATGCAGACCTCCCCAGAGGACAACTAACCTTCCGTCTACATTCCAGTGATGATGATTCAACCGTTAAGAATGAACTCCGTTACTTATATTTTGGTTTAATTATAGATTATGATAGAGACAGAAGAGTCTCTCTGATGCTACAATAAAAATAAAAAAAAATGTAATAATTAAAATTTTTTAATTTGATATACATCATATTTTTATTTTTTCTATATTTCCATTTAATTTCTCGTTGCTCTTCAAATAATTTCATCATTGATTTTCATTCGAAGTCGCGGATGCAAATCCGATACAAAGTAAAAATGTAAGGTGAGGTTCGATAAAAAGATCCAACAGAGGATGAAGTCAACCCGTAACCCCGTCGCGTATAACCACGGATTGCTTGGGTTCTTTATGGGCAATCTATAGTGATGGAGATGATAGGCAACGAGATATACGTAAACCTGATTCTGGAGAATCTTCCGCGACCCTACTCGAAGAGCAGAGTACGTACACTGAAGGCGCTGGGAGAATCGCCTCGATTCCCCAATAGTTTAACTTACGGCCGGATTTACTGGCGGAGATAGGAGAACTCCCGCGCATTGGCTGATAGACTCGCGACACCTACGCTCTCACGAATTCTCAGCGATCCTCAAACTTTTCCGTAAATATCTTGCTGCTTGTCAATCGCGAACGTAACTCCAAATATCAATATTCTAAACTCAATCATTTAATTTTAAAGACGATATAATTAGTTAAACGATATAACACGCTATCGAATAAAGTATATAATATAATTTCTATATTTTCTAATATTTTAAAATTCCAAAGAAAAAAAAACAAATTAAATAAAAGAAATAATAAATAAATTTTGACGTAAATTGCAGACTGATTAATTGATTTGATGATTCGAGCTGTTAATTTAAGTAGAAAAAAAATTGATGTTCCTCAAAGTATTAGATAAAAAATCAGCTATGATCTCGATAAACGCTCGGAAAACGCTACCGGACACCATATCCGAGGCTAGTTTCTCGTATCTATCGGAAAAAACGTGGACAGGAAGCTTCTCGAAGCGACGTGGAAGCACCCCTGCTTCCGTGGCAGCTAGCGGCAAAAGAGAGCGGCGAGCAAAGCGCCGAAGAGAGCGTGCGCGAGTGAAAGGGAAAAAGAACGACACAGAAAGGGAGGCGGAAGGGTGGAGAGAGAGGTCGCGGGAGGATGAGAGCAAAGAGCGGAGGGATGAGCTTGGTCTCATCTTGCCTCCACAAAGCGGCGCCGCATCAGATAGCATTTGTTTTAAATATATGGATCGGGGGGTATGGGCCCAGGACGCGCGATGGCTGGAAGGGATGCCACGAGAAAAAGAGAAAGGGAGCAGATACAATACCCCATATCCTACGCAAGGACCACCCCGCCCGACGCGAACGTACGACAAAGAGAGGAGGAGAGAAAGAATAGCTGGAAGTGGAGGGCAAAAGCAAGACGAAAAGAGAGCTCCACGGTATACGACACAACTCGTTTCCTCGGTATTCCCCAGTTTCGGGAGCCAATACCCAACCCCCCTCCCCTCCTCCCCACCGAATCTACCGAACGAGTCTGCTCTCCTCCGTCCAACCTCCTCTATCCTCCCTGCGGCCAGATATCGGCTTCCCAATAACCTAACCGACTGCTGCGCGCCGACTACCAGCGGTATCCGTGTCCTGGTTTCCTTCCAAAACCTCTCCGAATATCCTGCGATCCTTACGTGAAAAGAAATAGTAAGGAAGAGGAGATTTGTTAAGAATTTACTTGTACTTGAATATGCCAACGTGGCAAACAAAAAAATAAAGAAACAAAAAATAAAATTAATTAACCGACTAGTTTGAAAGGACTTGACTAGAAATAATTAATGTAATTATGAAAAATGAAACTTGATTGATTGAATATAATAGCTTTTACAATTTATGAATCAGTTTTCTTCCCTTCGTTTTCGAGACAGAAAAGCAGGCTCCAATATCCTTGAAAAGTTTCAACGGTTGTAAAACTACTTATTGGTTACAATGGAGTTAACAATGCACATATTTCGTGGCAAGATCCGGACCCCCTCCCGCGCGCGCCAAGGCCTCCTGAAATGGTCATAAACGCTTTATGGACAGAAGGAAAAACCACGAACCTTTTACAAGAAAGACCTAACCCAAGATTGTCAGCGCATTTCAAACAGACTCGAAGGACATCGAAAAGATGTAATAAATGGTCAGTGACGAATACCTATGTAATTGAAAATGCCTTAGTGGGACACGATAGTTTTTCAAGGATGCAGACAAATTTTAAATGATACTGTTTTATTACCATTCGTTAATAAAGATGTATTATTTATTTCTACATTGAAAGAATGATTTATTAAAATATTTAAATATTTAGCCAGATACAGATTTAAAAATAATTTTGTTTTGGACCATCAAAATAATTGTATGAGACGCTCAAGCTCGATGCTAGAATGTTAAAACTTTTCGTAGCATTATAATCATTACATAATAATTATTATGTTCTATACTTATGTTTTAATGATTCACAATAAAATTATTCCCAGATCTGCACAGCTAGCTTTTTATTAGACAGTTTTATTAATCGTGCTTTCCGTGTAACAATACGATATAATATCGACTTATATCATAACACAATTAAATCTAGTAATGTTATTAATTTAAGCTTAAAAGAGTCACACGCCATATACATAAAATATAAGAAATTTAATCACTAATCAATAATTATATGAATTTTGCGTATTTCATGATATTTCGAGAAAATGGTGTATGCGAAATTTTCGATCGACAAATGACAACAATACGACAAACGACATTCGTCCGGTGGCATTCCTTCGTTTCGATAGAATCACGATAGCTGAAGCCCGATACACGCAGCACGAGTGAGATGCGAGAAACGGCAGGAGGAGAGAGAGGGAAGAAAGGCAGGCACTTTGTCAGGGGTCAGGGGTCACTCGAATTTCACACGTGGATTAACTCTCCGGCGAGTGGAGTGCGCTTTACCTCCTTCCTCCTCGTCCTCCAGCTTCCTCTCGTTCCTTCCTCGTCCACGCTTCTATCCGCCTCCCCGCGGAAAGCCTTGCTACGCGAATTCCGAGATCCACCCTGTGCAGCCGCTAATGAACGCCCGCGAGCTGCGACAACCACCATCCCATCACCCCTCTCACAGCCCGCCACCCACCCCATGGCAATATCGTACACGGGAGTGCATGACAACGAGCACCTGGCCGATGAAGTCGGGGACGCTCTCTAGGGGGGAGGGGGGGAGGTGGGGTTCGGCCGGGGTGTGATATTCGCGCGGTGATCGTATTAAATCTCCTTCGAGCCGTGCTTTTCACCTTGCCGCTCACGCCCGCCGGCTGCGTCGTCCATCGGTCTCGTAATTTAACCTGACTTCAAATAAAACCATCGGACGGGTATTCGTAGTCCCCGATCCAATTTAGAAGTCGGAGAACGATCATCGCGGGATTCTGACGAAATATTTGAACTACTGATCTGATAAAAATTTACACAATATCAGGAAATCTGTTTATATAATTTCTGTTTATGTAATTTCTTGCTAAAAAGATATTTGTGCTTTCAAATAATTTCTTTTTACTTTACCAATTTTTCTTAAAAAAGAAATTCTTCGTATTTTCGTCTTTCAAAAAGAAATAAATACACAGACATATTTTTTACACTCAAATTTTATCTTTAATGAAAGAAAATTTAATGTAAATAGCTTTAAAACTGGAGGTAAATGAAAATATAAAAGAGTAGTTTAAAAAAGTATTATTAGAAGAACAAAGAT
>NW_017259428.1:327320-338610 GCF_001594045.1 Atta colombica
ATATTATATAAATTTATAACGAAAGGATTTAATAGGTCCAAAATGTTTCAATAATATATACCTGGCAAAGAAAGTTTCTTTACCTTGTATTATTATAAGCAACATTCTTTTGTGAAAGCAAATAACGGATACCATAGATCCGGTCGAAAAATAATTCGATGAACTGCAGTAAATGATATGCTCGCTTACAGAACCGAAAATCACGTCGAGTCTTTTTTTCGCAAAGTCGAATAAAATTTACGGTCCTCTTGGAAAAACGTTTTCTCGTTTGTGAAGAAAGGTCGCGGTGCCGTTAATTTTTTCGGCCTCTTTTTCCAGGCGTTGTTTTTGCGTAAATTTTTACCGTTTGCACGTACCGTACCGAAATATTATTTTTTTACATAGACGTCAGCGAGTAAAAATAGCAAAGTACATTTTACGAGCGCTGGCTTACTCTGCCACGCAGTGAGATTCTTTATGAATTTAGCGAAGTTGCTTTCCCAGGACCGTTTGCCGTATGGCAATCCGTTTTCTAGGTTTTAACTTTAAGGGTTAAGTTATGTTGCAGCGATCCAGTCGATATCGGTGTACCCATATCGGTGTACGATTTTTATTGCTCCTTTTTGTTTCTTTTTTTTCACTTTCTTCGATGAAACGAAAGGAATAACTTTATTCCAAAGAAAGGGTTAACATAAAGCCAATTTTATTGCTCATAAACATTTTTGTTACTCCAAAAATGAAAAGAATATACTCAAATTTGTAACCTTTCACAGTTTTATGATTCTTCTGGAAAAGGACTGAGAAAAGCATCATTTTTGTTTTATTATATGGGTCATGTTATATGGATCAATCATATACAACAGAAAAAGCATTTCTCATCTTTTTTTTGTCCTTTCTTTAGCCTTGTTCAAGGATATTATCTTCAAGGTTATTGCTGACAAGTTGAATAAAAACATAAAATAAATCTTTCCATTATTCACTTATTATACGTATATCTTCAATCCGAAATAAAAAATTTTTAACATTTATGATGTGAATTTATGATAATAAAAATATTTGTAAGACACGTAAAGTTGAAAGTGTGTTCATGTTATCAATTTAAAAAATAGAATGCTATTTTTCAACAAAATGATCAAATATATTTAAGAAGTAACACTTAAAAAAAGATATAATAAATAATGTAAATAGATAAATTTTTGCAACACAGGTAGTGTAAAAGAACTTGGTAAAATTTGTAAAGATAGCATTTTTTCTTTAAAACTATTTTTTTTGCGTAAAAAAAACTTGCCAGAAAAGAAACGATGATAAAATTAACATCGTCATAGAATATCCTTTTTTCTGTTTTTAGAAGTTAACTGTGGCCATGAGGTCAAAAAACGGTGTATCAGAAGTGGGAGAATCCCCGTTTCGTGCAATTCTCGACCGGGACTCTCATCTTCGACTATTTTTAACAACGGTGTCGGTATATTTTTATAGGACATACCATTTTTTTCCGTCTCTCTATTTCAGCTACGCAACATCCAGATTTTTTTACGTGTTTGTGCTTTTGGGTAGCATACTGCGTTAATTTTTAATCGAAACACTATTTTTAAGCCTAGTCTTGCCAAATCGGGGACATTTTTTTTAACGGCATGTGAAGATAATAAAGGAATAAACTTCCAAATACATTTTTTAAGAACCGGAGTAACTGAATGTGTAACATTGTTTCCTCGTAATAAGCAGTAAAAAGATCAATATTCGATATGCTATACAATCATGCAATTTACAATAATAAATTCCATTTTTCCTCTTCAACACGTTGCAAAAAGGTTTTCTAGTACTTATTCCTTCTAAAGATTTCAAAAGAAAATCACATTGTAAGAAAATCACATAAAATAAACATACATTTGATTTGGAAATATATTATAATTTTTACATGATTTATCATCCTATAGCACAAAACTTGCAACAATGTTGCACAACATTTGCAATGTTACTGCAATATTACTAAAACTTTGCAATTTTATTGCAATACCGCTGGAATAATCTGTGCAATATGAGATGTAAATCTTGAATAAATCATATCACTCAGTCCAAGAAGGTATAATTCGAGAAGTGACAGCGACCCTGATTTTAAATCGAGAAATAATCTCCTCTAATGCGCATTTTAAGATTCACGGCGTGATGCATGTTGCATCGCGCCGGCAGCTGTCAGTAGTCGACGTTAACCTCTTCGAGGTCAGCACGCTGCCGACCAAAGTCAAACATGCTGTATCGGCCCTAATGCTCCCATTTAAAGCGGAGATATCGTACGTGCGAGTTAACGACGCGTTTCAACCAAACCAGAGATACAAACGTACGTATAGAGCGCATAAACGCATGTCGCGCTTGTAAGTCGAATTTTTATCTATTAAAGAAAACTTATATTGTTCCTCTATTTTAAAAGTGAGAGCCAACTAAAAAAATTAATTCCTCTTTCAAAAAAAGAGGAAAAGTTATTTTACAATTAACAGAAAATTATTGATTAATTAAATAATAGACATCAACAAAAAGAATGTACATGCAATACTCTTAAAAACATGAGCAAATGTTATTTTTATCATTTTTTCACAACCCTTTAAAACCATCCATTTTATTTGTGACGATTTTTTAACATCCTATAAAATCATAATAAAAACCGGAATAAAAGTGATATAATTGAAATATTATCAACAATTTATGTATGTTTCCTCGATCGGCTAAAATGACTAAATTGAAAATAAAACAGTTTCTTCTTCAAACTTTGATCATGAAAATCGTCTTAAATATTTTTTGTAGAAAATACTAATATTTTTATTTATAAAAACGGCACAACTCAAAATGTATCATTTTTATACAAAATATTACAATCTCTTTAAAAAATCTTAACGAGATAAGTGTTATTTGGCGAATGGACTGTAAAATTAATTTACTTTGATGATTAATAGAGTAATCTTTATCTCATTTATGCAACATCTCAAAAATCACATTTCTTTAGTTATGCCAGGTTTGAAGTAAGGAAACAATATTTTTTTTCATTAAAAAATAAACATTTTGTACGTAACAAAGAAAGATATACGTATAAATATAAATTTGTTCAGTTGCCTTGTTATACAGTAACAGAGTACAGACTTTAAAGTGCATGAATTTCATTTCAATATTGTGAATGCTAAATGCAATTAAAAGGACACATCGGGCCTCTGGATGGTAGTTTCTCGCATCGGTTTTTTCGACTACCGTTTTGCAAAAAAATCTCGCACCTAATGCACGCTTTAGAATACACCACGCAACGCGCGTTAACTTCTTTCCCAATCTCCTCTCTTTCACTCTTTCCCTCTCGCTCGCTCTCATCACGGGGGTCTACCGCCATCCAAATTCAAACATCCCTTCTTTCCGCTCGCACTCTTATACACACGTGCGATTCGGAGCGCGCGCACGGTTGCGAGCGGTATGCGTGAAAGGGCTCGTGGCTGCACAAAGAGTATGGCCAGGTCGGTCCACGGTGTGTTGGTGACTTAATTCGGTGTGAATATATGCAAGCCCCGCTGAACCAATCTCTACCCCTACTCCATCGGTCGCGCTCGGAGCATACACGTAGAGTACTGGCCGACCGGTCGGCTAATTTCAATACCTCCCTGCCACCCTCACGTCCACCATCAAATACATTCGTGTATGTACGCGGGTCTCTGAGCCCCAAGCCGCCTCGCGTTCTGTATGTGCACGGGATGCAAGTATGTGTGTATGTGTGTGTGTGTGTGTGTGTGTGTGTGTGTGTGTGTGTGTGTGTGTGTGTGTGTGTGTGTGTGTGTGTTACGAGCGCGACAGAAACGAGGCTTGCGTGCGTGTCGGGGTGGATTGTTTCGCACGTGACGTGCGTGTGCGCGTACAACGACACGGATGTATTTGACGCCGGAGGGATATATAGAGAGGCCGGCAGAGAGACGAGAAGGGCGCTGGACGGAAAAAAGGGATGCGTTTCAACACAACAGGAAGCACGATGTAGCATATACACGAGCGAGAATGGGATTTCAGAAGACACAGCGTTGCGCGTGATATCCTCCAATTAATATCCTCTCGCCTTAATGCTCGGCTTCGTCCTAGCTATCGCGACGTCGACAAGATTTTCTCTCCCTTTCGTGTCGCCGATTGACGGCATGAGGTAATTTAATTACGCAGAGCCACCTTTTAGATCTTTATTTCTTTTCGTTGAATTTCAAAATTAGCAATTATTGCGTTCAGCAGGAAATGCAGCTTTGCATTTCTATTGCGAGATGCTTTAATATGTTAATTGTTCTTTATCTTGCCCTTAGCTTCTCTCTATTTTTTTTTCTCTTCATGGATCTAAATATATACAAATCAATATTTAAAAAAATCTTACAATGGTAATAACTCGAAAATCGCTTTAAGTTATGTCGCTTTTGAAGTGAAGGAGCGATATTATTATGGAATCTACTCATTGCATAACAGCTTTTTCTGCTGAATGCAGTCAATAAATTTTTATTTCACAGATTATTCACACAATGCAAGAGAATAAGTGAGAGAATAAGATTGGTGGAATCTAATCCTATGAAATATCTAAAAAAGAAAAATCGTCTATTTTCTTCAACACATTCTTCTTCAACAAGTAATTCCAAGCGTAATAATCTGGAAATGATGTTGTGTGGAAACGATATGTTGAAATCTCACATATCATGAACTGATGACATTATTAAGATATCAGCCAAATAAAAAGGCAGTTAATTTTGTTGATTTTTACACAATGTGTGTCACAATATATAATAATGTATATAATAACACAACTTAATTATTTACAAAAACGTATGATATCGTTCCTTTATTTTAAAGTAACACACTTAACTGAAGAAATTTAAATATCCAAGAAAAGAAGAAAATTATTTTTTACTTTGATCGAAAATTACTGACTAATCAAATAAAATATCAACAAAAATAATATTCTTAATATAAAGAAAAAAATATCATTTATCTCATTTTCGTTTCATACTTAAAAAAAACTACCCTTTTAAGTAATAATTTGAATAATTTTTTTTTTAAATCACATTGTTTAATTGTGATGATTTTGATAATTTTTGATGGAGTTAAAATATTTCAATTTTATTATTTTATTTCATGATAATAAGATGAAAATCGCTTTAAGTTATGTTTTTTAAGTGAAGCAGTGGTATTATCATGGAATCTACTTATCATTGAAAAACTTCCACTTTAAATGTCTTATTTCAAAAGAAAGAAATTTCTCTCTCTCTCTCTCTCTCTCTCTCTCTCTCTCTCCCCCTTCTCCCTCGTTTCCATCGACTAAAAAAAGGGAGATCAAAAAGAACCGCCAACTACGACGCTTTTCCGCAGGAACTGCCCGAGCAATCACGCGTAATCACGACTCGCATTATAAAACTGTCCCCAAGGGACAGTTCTCATGCTCGACACTATGCGGTGATTGAGGATAGAGAAGGAAAGAGAGAGGTCGAAAAGCAGAAATGCGGGGTACGATTGGCGGAAGGTTAGATCGCGCGGCGGTTCCTCCGTTGGAGATTTCACCATCTCGAAGGGGTCCAGAATGTGCCTGCATCGTACATGAACGCGACGTAACTGGTGATGGCGAGGCACGTTGTCCGAGACAATAGTACCCCATGTGAGGACGCGGCGAGAGGGGATTGGGAACGTAAACTGGACGGTACGTATCTTTACGGGCCATAAAGGCTAGCCCTCGTTACGGAGGGACTCGTACCGCACCCGTGGCCACTAAGGCGCCGCACTACGAACCCTCCGTGTCGCCTTTAACTCTCTCTCTCTCTCTCCCTCTCTCTCTCTCTCTCTCTCTCTCTCTCTCTCTCTCTCTTTCTCATTCTTCGCTCCCTGTATCTCTCTCGCTCGTTCCGTTAGCTCTATCTTCCATGCCGATCATCCTACGACCCTCTCTCGTTTCCCACTTAACCCTTGATTCATCCGCAGTATTCTAGATATCATGCAACAGAAAATAACTTTGAAAGAAGAGTAGAATGTATTTTCTATAAAGAGAGGAAGATCTACTTGAACATATTGCATACGTTCTTAAAATAATGTAAAAAACTATTCGTAAATTTTCTTACCTGTAAAATAATTTAATCTAATTAATCAGGAATTGGAAAAAGTTTATAAGATTTAAGATTAGGTCGAAGTACGACATGTACATTTAAACATGGAAAAAGGAAAGGGATTACATTACTTTTACTAAAATAAACCAGTAGTTATATTCATGTAACATAATTACTTTTGGTATAAGTTTGTTAGCTATAAAGTTACCAATTATGCTAGGATAAAAAAAAGTTCTTCGGATATACAGGACGAGTAATTTACGAAAAACTGAAGAGGGAAAAAAAGGTTGTGGTTGGGAAATATCACTAACTAATATATCTAATAACTAACTTTACACATCAGATACATGTACACATTTCGTTACCAAATTTAGTTCAATTATATCATTTTTCAAGCCGCAAAACCTTTAAGCTAAACTGAAATTAAAAACATAATACTTTTCAGAATTACGTATACGCTGTCTGCCATCTACAAAATTGAAATGCAACTTTTACGACAATGCAGTAAACACTAATTACTGGTCTGGTTATAACATCTAAGCAGATTGTGAACAAGTAATTATTTATAATGGTCGCCCCAAAAATGTAACACAAATTACTACCAAGATATCATGATACGCCACAATCTTTCATAATAATAATTGCTCCAATTTAAAAAATGATAATCTTAAAATACTTTAAATACTTTCGAACTTTCTAATGCTAGCGTTTTAATGAGATAGTTTACTATTGTAACTACTGTAACATTAAAATGGTTAAATTGATTTGCTGAATAAAAGGAATTACACATTGAAACGCAAAAGGGGGCCTTGTGGCCGCAATATAATGAAGATATCTCGTCATGGTATACGGGTTTTTTTCCCTGTGCCACATAAGCCCCATTCGTCTGGTGGCGGACCGCGGGGGTCGAACATAAATGATGTCGCGACCGCCATTGTACCGTCGGTAAAATTGAAACCCCATATGAAATCGGCGAAGCTCTCGAAAAACTATCCGAGCCTTTCACTCGCTCGACTTTAAATAGCTCTAACGCATAATTGGGTCCTGGACTTATTGAAAGAGGTTCTTGCGAGATTCATTCCCTATACTGTGTCTAACTGTGCCTCGAGTACTCGCGTGATCAATGGGGCCGAACAAAGACATATGTTGCAATGTACGTACAAGAATCTCCATTTTGTTGTGTTCAACATCATCAGATATGATTGACACTAAGAGTGCTTTCCAGCAAGAGTCACAGATGACAGTGTAACACAATGAATCATTATATTTTTATTGTTTGCTAATGTTAACTAAAATGACATGATCGCTGTATCACACTGTGTCGTTTGCTGGAAAGCAACATAATATTATTAGAAATTGTATCGAAACAAAAATACAAAATTTAAAAAATGATAATATTCATAAAAACTTTCTTCTATCCCGATTAAGCTTTGCAAACAGAGACGGTTTACAATTGATAATCGTTGTACCCTCCATAGGGACAAAAGTCAAACTTGCAAGGTAAAGAACTGGCTTCGAGCAAACTCGTATAACGACGCGTAATTCTGCACGAAAGCAATAGCGACCCCGTAGAGTGCCAAAATATTGAGGGGCAGCTCCTCCATGATACTCGCCAAGAAAGAATGTCGAGAAGGAGGGCGATAAATAGTAGGCTAACCTCATTTTTCATGTGGCCCATAAAAATCGTCGTCCATGTATGGTCGGCCTGAATGGGGGCCCCCAAATCTTTCAGCAAGTCCCAAAGAAGAGATGTCGGCGGCCTTCATTGGCGGGCGCGGAAGCGTGACATTATATTTATGTTGTCACCCCGTATGTCAAAAAGAATGACGTTGCTACCAACATACTCGTGAGAGCGAGAAGGAGAAGAAGGAGCGGGATAAAGAATCGCGACATCGTCAAGGGGCCCGTTTGGGTCTTGTCTGCAAACATTGCCGTTGGCGCATCCCGATCGCTACTCATGCCGCGAGGACAACAATGCATTATTCTTTCGATACTTGTATACCGAAGCTGGCTGTCGTAAAACCATCGAATCGAATCGTGAAGAAAGCGATAGAACGCTTCCTTTTAAGTTTTCTACATCCAGCGATAGGAAAGTCAGACTTGGACATGAATGAATTGGTCAAAATGAAAATGTCACCTGTATTATATTAAAAAATTTCACTGTATATAATTTTTGAAAGAATTTTGAACATAAGTGTGAAATATTAAAATAAATAATCAATTATTTTCTATGAATCTCGTAATGTATGAATCTCGAAGTCGAAAGAAAGAATGTAAGCTAATGCAATAAGAGACTGCGTTTAGAAGATAAAGAGCTCTCAGAGCTCAGTGATGCTTTAATATGATTGATTCTTGCTTTCAATTCTTTGCGGGATGTAAATATATAAATCAATCGTAATAAAGATACTCTTAACGCTCATTGTGCGGCTTTGTCTTTTTAACGCAGCGAATGCAACCGATTTAGAGTACACATCATTAGACTGCTAAGATAAATAGCAGGCTCTCTAAACTGGAATCTCAAGCGATAAAACGAAAAAAATCGCAGGGGGCCCTTCCGGTTCGCGTTACACGCGCGTGCCCCTGTTGTTGCAACTGTCGTGTTCCGAAACAGTTGGCTCCACGACACTCTCGAAAATGTCTGCGAATCATCAACGTAAGATCTCGCGCCGACAACATCCGGCCTTTTAAGCGATATGTCGCCGGCCACTTATGGTGACCTACGATCTGTCGACGGCTCTACTTCTTTTTCTTTCAATAAAGAAACTTATTTGCGGTAACAGAAAAGAAATTTGTTGTGTCGTGCGTGCGACACAACAAATTTAATAGTCTTTTAATATTAAATTATTAATTTACTATCTTCAAAAACAAAGTTTTTACTCTTCTATTCTACTTATATATAATTTTATAATCTCTCTATGCTAATTATTAAATTACAAGCTTTCTCAATACGTAAATAATGATTTTTGTATGTATTTTAACTGTTGAAAAAGAATACAAAATTAAAATAATTCCATCACTCATAGATTTTGAGGAATCAAGGACTTTATTTTCCCAGAAACTTAAATAAATTTAAACAATTTATAATTTCTAATTTCTAATTTATAATTTCTTTCTTTTTATTTTCTTTTTAATTTCTTTCTTTTTATTTTATTTTATGTACAAAATAAAGTATGTATAAAAATCACCATTCAGATATTGAGAAACAAAAATCTTGTTAATCAATGTATTTTTTATTAAATATTGCCAATAATATTTTATTTTAATATATCACTTAAACAATATGTATATGTATATAATGTATATAAACAATAAAAAAAGCTTCAAACCATCACATTAATTTTTTTTAATATAATGTAAAAAAATATTTATATTCCTTCTATAATTATATATCACAAATTTACATTATTACATAAAAAATTCGAAGTGAAATTTTTTTTAATTAAAAGATGATGGAATTTTTTGAAAAACATATCCTTTTTCAGTGTTCTACATAAAACATTTATTACTTGTTAAAAAACAAAATATTGATCAAAATTTGTTTTTCAGTGTTATCAAGGTTTCTAACAATATTCTAATAATTTCCATAACTGATCTTCTGTAAAATATTTTAATTAAACAAATATCGATGTTAAATTCATCGAAGTAACTGTACTCGAAAGAAAATTTTGTACAGTAATTCTAGAATGTCCTATATACTTATCCTATATCTAGATACGAGACACGTCATGTATACATATCGAATAAAATCTGATGCGAGTCTTTCAGTCAAATAGGAATACTGGCATCATCCGATAACCGAAACGTACGAAAGGCCGTGACGAATTACTCGAAGCTGGTCGAAAAGCCCGAAGAACAATCAATATCTGTCGTTCGTAACTGGCATAAGTCGTACGTGCTCGCGAACGTTATAGAGGCGGGCAACGCGTGCCAGTTTCCATCGGGAGTGACGGTAACAGCTGTTGCACGTCCATTTCGGAGCTTTCTCCGTGGAAACTCCAGGGGAGAAAGAGAAGGAGAAAGATAGAGATAGAGAAGAGAGAATGTGTGAGAGAGAGAGAGAGAGGGAGAAGGAGAGAGAGAGAGAGAGAGAGAGAGAGAGAGAGAGAGAGAGAGAGAGAGAGAGAAAGAGAGAGGATATTGGCGGCGGTGATCGTCGCGTAAACACAACCTAAAAGCAGTAGATCACCCGGTTCCTCCTCGCACGTTTCTGAACACGCACAGATAACTATACGCTACCTTGAAACACCGCGCCCGATCGATTTACGCCTGTCAGACGAGAAAGAAGCAAACGAGCCGAGACAACGAGTCGATACTGAAGAATATACATCGATCGCGAATGGGCTTGTCGTCGCATGTCTTAACGAAGTTAAATTCCGAAGAAATTCGCGGCAAAAAACTTCGATGGATTTCACTTCCCGCAAAACGCAATAATAATAACATTATCAATATTTCTATACAGCACAGAAACTTGCAGCAATATCGCTGCAATGTTTGCGATGACTATGTTTAATGAATAAAGCAGCTTGCAACTGTTGTAAGATTCTTTAATGTAATTGATTCTTGTTCTTAGTTTCTCGTTGGATCTAAATGTGTAACCAATCATATTTTTTCTGCTGGACGTAGTCGAATATTGCTAGAACATTGCAATGTTGTTGCAATATTTTGCAGCTTAGTTTTCTTCGCTGAGATAGGACTTTCTTTTTAGGTCTAAAAATACAATCAGTATGAAGAGACCCTCTGCTGCGATCAGCAAAATAAACATTCTACCGAAGCAGCTATTATTAGACAGGAAATTATAACAATGACATAACGTTATTTTGTGTTTGAAATAAAATTCTGAAGAACCCTGTTTTCGCGAAATTCAATAAAAACTGCGATTTACTAAATTACACATTCGATTTTCATTCTATACGTAGAAAGTCCTTTTTTACTGCCTGTTCTCGGATTTGTAGACTGGAATTCGTGTTAACCGCTGATAATTGGTCTTAAACGTAGTTCATGGGAGAGATACTGGATCCGGTTTGCGACATCATTGCTCGTTATGCTCTTTTTTGCGGGAATCTTCTCTAACGCGCGCTTGTCAGCGAGTTTTTTCGCGAGTTTTTCAATCGAAAAGCACGTGTCCGTTATTAAGAGCTAGATTGCAACCTGGGCCGATGCTTGCTCGACACATCTCACTCGGAAGTTTTTCCGTTGTTTTTTTTTTTTTTTTTTTTTTTTTTTTTTTC
>NW_017259428.1:338710-349378 GCF_001594045.1 Atta colombica
CGTCGGCGAGCCACAGGGATTTTACAGTCCTAATAAAAATCCCACAAAAGGAAAATTCTGCTCGTTCGGTATACATAGTGTGCACGCGCGCGCATGCGCTTGCCTTTTTAACCCGAAAATCCCATAAAAATTAAAAGCATGGTTTGCCGTTGTCGGCAGTACCAGAGAACCATTGTCCCACGCGGCTCCCTCGTTTCCTTTCGTGCATCCACTATTCCTCTCCTTCCCTTTTTTTTTTGCAAAAAAAAATCAAACTTCAACGGTAAAGATGTGGACTTGATGAACAGCTTTGAAAAAAATGCAAAACGTCGTGCGTATAGAAAGATTGTGGCCAAGCGGTACGAACAAAAGAATGTGCGAGAGAAGTCTTCTTTCGGGATTTTTTTTTTGCAGCAACCATAAAAAACGAAAGCAATCGTCAGTCGGCATTGTAACTCTGTAAATCGTCGCTCGGTCATATATCACTCGGTTAAAAAATAATATTCTCCGTGTGGTATATATCTGCGCTTTTTGCGTCCCACCGTCACCTCCACTGCCGGCCGCCGCCGTTTCGCGCCATCTCGTCGATATCCTTTTTCTTTTGGGGAGACACGATCCGCCCCGTGGTGCGACACTTGAAATTCTAATTCGCGCATATTTACTGTCTAACAGAGTAGAGATATTTCACCGCGCGCGTTCTAATGAAACTGCCTCGATATACGCTTCGTACCGTTTTTGCGGCGCTTCGCAACGCTCCGAAGACGAACTGCGCGAGGAAATACGGCGCGATTGCAGGCTGACGTAAATTAGTCACTGCCTGCGGACTCTCGCAATTCCAATCGATACGAATTTTTCTGTTGGTAACGAACGATTGGAGAAAGTAAACGCGGCAGATCGTGGGAAAGGAAGCGAAAGATAAAAGGTCCACAGGCCTCTCTCTCCTCCCCCCCTCCCCCGTTATATAGTTTCACAAATCGGCGGCTCTCTTATTCCAGGCATAAAAAAATCGACCATTCATTCGAGGCAATCGATAAAATCTGGTCGCTGTCGAGAACGCGAGATCGTATCATAACGTAGCTTTTACAGCGACAGATACGGCGGATGTCCGCCGTATCGCTTTTACCACCCGGATGCTTGCATCGCAAATACGCGCGAGAAATGAAACAGATTCGAAGAATTTTTAGTTAAGGATGTATCACATGTATTTTTCTTTCAGAAAATGAAAAGTTACAGATTTTTCTAATATCGTATTTAAAAGTAATGCAAAAAGTTTGGCGGCGAATATAAAACCTCGATGAAAAAATTATTTCAATAAGGAAATACGCTTTAAAAAAATAATTAATAAATGAGATAATTTGTATTTAAACTGTAAAATTGCATTGTTAAATATATATAAACATTGACTTTATTAAACTATTTCATATGCATATAACTCATTTTTATACAGAATAATTCATTTTTATACAGAAATGATAAATTTTCAATTTCAGTTATTTTTTTACAGAAACTATACACCTGATACATCCTTAACGCGCTATTCTTGTAACAACCACTTTTTCTACAAAGGGAATAAAACGCACGAATATAATTTCAATCGACCTCAGTGACAACGGCGAACGAATCGCTCCAGCTATACGTGTCCGATAACCCTCCCTATCTTTATCCCAATGGTTTGCACGCGAGATAAGCACGTAGCAGAAAAAATCTACGCAACTGTGTAATTACCCTGCGTAATTCTGGAGTCGGACCGACGCGAAATTCAGTAGTCCGCGATGGTTGTGTGCGGCGATCGCCGAAAAGGAAAGAGACCGGCCATTCATGCGCGTACGCGATAAAATCTGAGAGCTGCGCTGAAAGCGCGCCAGATCGTATCGGCCAGTAATGCGATCCCCCAGCAACATAATGGTGCAAAACCCGACCCATTGTTGTCGACCGGGGTGCATTTGGGTGCACAGGATGTGCTCCCGATTTTCTCGGGTGTCGTATAATGTGGCTTACGCCTAGCGGGGGGATGATAGGAAGGGGAATAATACAGCGAGATCCAGCGATTTAGGATACCAAGAGAGAGAAAGAGCAAGAGAGAAGAGAGATGATTGTAGCGGCCAGGCGGATAAATATTTTATATAGATTTTTTTATCGAATGTAATATTATATATCCGTATTCTTGTAGAATAGAATTATAAAAGAATCTATTTTCCACAAATAATTTAATTCAAACAATACGATTTTTTATAAAGACATAATTCTGATGAAACTTGATAAAATAATTTAATTTAAATTTAAATTAATTTAAGAAATGAACTTCAAATAAAAATGAACTTTAGAAGATACAAGTTCTTATTTTTTATTTTTAAATATCAATTACATCTATTGTTAATATTATAATTCATAGTAATTTAAAATGTAATAATCAAGGCATAGAATATCATGGTATTCCAGCATTATTGCAGCAACATTGGAATGTTTCCATGCTGTCTATTCTAAGTACGTAATTCGTATAGCTATTGTTCAATATTTTTATTTTGTCCAATATATTATTTTAAACGTAATTTAAAATTATTTAATCCTTCGAAAAAAAATTAAAATGTAAAATTAAATTTATATTCCAAAATTCACTGTCAATATCGCAAATATATAATGCATGTAATGTAAACTGTAGATTTTCAGCGCTGCTGAAAATGAATTTTGAAACATATACCTAAGAGATGATAAAAGTCATGTTACATAAAAATCGTCAGAAACGAAATTCGGAATATATTATCGATCGCTCATCAAACTTTTTTATTAAAAAATATAAATAAAAATTAGGCTTTTTAATTTCGTATCACGCTCTATCTATATATCAAATCAAGTGTATACATAAATTTTAATTATTATTATTATTCCTATTCTTTTTATTTCTTTTTTTAACTCAACTTCTTCCACTTTTTCTCAAATTTATTGCAATATGACTCGCAAAAACATGTATCTATAAGAGTAAATGATACTTAAATGCAGAGTTAGGAAATGCTTTTACCGTTTTCGTTACTTTTTTTCGATCATTATTTTTTTTTGACTGTAACGGTAATGTCGTTATTACATTTTACAATAACGAGTCAATTGTTACTTTCATTACGGGTTACTTTCAATCTCTTGTTATCTTTATAACTATTCACTTATCAATAGATCGTATTAAGTGTACTTGGCTGGAAATATTTTATAATAGTAATTTGAATATCAAAAAATGTTTTGTACTTAATTTTCTTAGGTTTCATTTCGATAATCACTGCAGCCAATACTGAAAATCCGTACTATATACGTAATGTGAATTATAAATTTTCAGTAAAATGTGTGGAATGCATTCTTAACGACATTAATATTTTGAAAACAATGTTTAATAAAAATTTGTAATAAAATCTGCGTTTATAAATCACAATTTAATTTCTCAAAGATAAGCATACATTAAAAAATAAAAATATTAATGTGAAGAATTATCAAAAATTTATTAAATTTAAGTTTAATATAAAGAAAAGCTTAGAATATATAGACACTAGCTTAAAATTTTAAGTTTTAACATTGATTTCATAATTAATATTGATTATTATATGATGTAATTTTTTAATATAATATTTTACTTTAATAAAAAACAACAAATAACGAATCGTTTTTAAGATAATGGTTACTTTTATTTATCATTACTTTTATTAAATGCTAATGTTACCAATCTGTTTAAATGTGTGCCCACAATTTGGGTTCATCTAATTATGAGTCCAAGTGAGCCTAAAGCTTAAACAACCTAAATGAGGACTACAAAGCAATCATTCCTTCGAATCGCCAAAGACGAAAATGCATGTAGCACAGCGAAGTGGCGCCATCGGCAACGAAACATGAAAATACAAACATCTCGTGACAGGTAACGAAAGCCCAGCTATGTCATGTGCGATTCCAGAGATCTATTTTACCGATTATTTTCTATCTATGACAGTTAAGGAAGTTTTCGAAGTTCTCATGTGTACAACACTCATTTTTTTAGTAAACAATCACGATGAATTATATTTTTCTACTTATCTATCATCGGTCACGCAGCGAGGCTTAAATTACGATTCATAAAGAACAATGAATTATCAAAATACGACAATAGGCTTTACATGATAGTTTACTTTGAAAAATAAACCTTACTACGATAATTAACCCTTCATCTGCATCATAAATTTTGTTATAAAAAATGATCTATATAATCATCAATGATATCTGAGTTCAAAAAGAGAATACAAAGTGGAAATGTAAACAATAAAAATTATTTTTCTGATTTTTTTCGAAACTGATTTATATATATATATATATAAAATATAATTAGTAGGCGACCCACGGTGTAGATGATGAGATAACATAACGTTATGATAGTGAAAAACAGCAATGCAAACGGAAAGTGAAAGATACAAGTACGTAATAATAAATAAGTTTACTCACTGGTTGTTGTGGCATCGTTGTTTGAACACCAGCAGTTTCCAAGAATTGCTCCATTTTCTCCTATCTCGTTCAGAAATTCCCGTCCGCTTACGCGATCCGTCCGGGACGTAAACAAAGCACACACCAGAGAATCCTGACATCTTTATTCACTTCCAAAGTCCTGATCGTAGAAGTCACTTCCAAAATCTGCTCCGATTTTGAATGACGCGATGCGGCAAATGCGACGTAAATGCGCAATTCGCGAAACGTTTAGGCTAGACTACATTAATTTGTTGACAAATGCAAGCGTATTAATTGGACAAACAGATTCTCGGATCTCTCTATCCTATAGTCAATTATTCAACGAGTTTTAAAAATTTGTCATAATTATCGAATTTTATTGAATTTTTTCAGCGAACAATTCATAACTATCATCACATTTAGAGTATTTAGATGAAAAACACCACGCGAAAGTAAATGATGTATGAATACGTACTGCGACGATTGCTTATAGTTACCGATTCGAAGCGGAGCGCAGGAATTTGAATGTACTTTCGGCAGTTTGGCACGTACGCGATGTAACCTTTCGTCACGAAAGCGTATTTGCTCGCGCTAAGAAGTAAACAACATCGCACGCTTTTGTTTGATACTCACAGTGATTCCCGAACACCTTCGACACTTATTCGCATACGAATTTCGATCTCGGCGAGAGAGACCGCCGAGAATAATGACGAGTGCGACGATAACGATGTGACTTACGCACGAGAGAAGGACGCGAACTAATATGGCCGCGCATGCGCGGCGCGCAGTACAGACCGTTAACATTTGATTTTTGAAATTTAACACTTATTATAACTTAAATTTGACTTGGAAGAAATCGCACGATCTGCCGTTTTACATACGCTGTTTCATGATAATTTAAAAACACATTCGTGGTAAGTAATATGTAATTACTAATTACTGAGCGATACTATAGTAAAAAGGACGAAAATCCAGAATTATATTATTATATTATATCATAATATAACAAACACCAAGTTATATGTAACGTAGCATTTAGTTATAAATCCCACTCAACAATTTAAGTATAATATAACTGTAATATATTAATTATATTGTTGAGTGGGGAATTAGTTGAATGAATCATCATGTTAGTATTAATATTTGATTTTTTTTAATCTAATGCTTATTAATTTAAATTTGACTGAAAGAAATCGTATCATTTTGTGTGTGTGTGTGTGTGTGTGTGTGTGTGTGCGCGAGTGCGTGCGTGTGCATGCGTGTGTGGCGCGCGCGCGCGCGCGCGCGCGCGTGTGTGTGTGCGCGCGTGTATGTGTGTGTGTGTGTGTGTGTGTGTGTGAGATGTAATGGTAAAATATATATATATATTATCTAATAATTATTCAACGACATTGAATATCAAGAATTATATTTTTATTTTATATTATATCAAGCAAATGGTAAATATTATGTTATATGTAACGTATCTGTTAGTTGTAATTTGCAATTTGTGTTTTACAATTGTAATTTGTGTTTTATATTACGGTTTATTAAATAGGAAATTATTACAACTAACAAGTACATTACATGTAACTTGGTGTTTTACTGGGATATAATTCCTGAACCTTATAAATATTATAAACTATTTTAAAAAATTGATTAACTTTGATAAAATTACCTTAACATGTGTTTTTTTCTTTTCGAAAAAATGAAGGAATTTAAAGTTAAATTATAATTATTTCTAAATTATAATTATTTTTTAACGTATACAAAAATGTGTAATACAACAGATATTGGATCTTTTATACGTACTTTAAAAAATTGTTAATCAACTATAAAACTATATTATAAAACTAATAAAGCTAATTACAAATAAAAATTATAATTACAAACAATGCTATATACCATGAAATGTAATGAATATAAAATTTATAAAAATGTAGTTTATTTCAATGTATTTTAAACGGACGAATAAAATGCATTATTTAGTTTATTTCGCTTTACTTTTTGTGTAAGATAATAAAAAAGTTTTGAAAAATTAGAACAATTTATATATACTGATAAATTATTTTGGTGACAATATTATTGTAAGATTTAAAATTTATAGCATTGAAAAATGTTTTTGTTAATAATAATCAAATTATGAAAAGAGCTATTTAATAAAACAGATTTTGTCATTTTTAATCTCGATTTACAAGTTACTTTATGGGATAGTTTTTACTTGAATGCTTCCATTTAATACTTCAGTCAATTTACGCTTTGCAATGCAAACCAAACAAAGAGAGACCAAGCTCATACTTTAAAGCTCGCGCAACCAAATAGGATTCGAACGTGGGAGAGAGAGGTGGAGCAAATCTCACGTCTGTGTATTATCATCCTTTTGATGTCCTTCTCAAAGCTGGACCTTGTCGAGCTTACATTCCCCGTTGTTGTAAGTACAGGGAGGTAGAAGCTATAAATTTTGATAACCAAGTAGACCTCCGTCCGCTTGTTAATTGTTATTATTCTGATTCACTTAGATACACTATTATATCTATTCGTAACATCTATCACAAAAATAACGAAATTCTATTTACAAATGCAAAAAATTGTGCAATGAACTTTTAAAAAAATAATAATCAAAATAATTAAAAAAAATAATAAAAATTTATTATAGATGCAAGCATACATACCATCTTCTCCGATAATGACTTAAAAATGTCCCAAATTAATAATAAATTAAAACATTAAATATATATATTTATATCTGTGTATTAATCTCATATAATTAACAAGTTGCATTTCTTGATAAATTTACTAAAAAATATAAGTTTTAAAACGGTAATCGAAGTAAATAAATGACATGATAGCATTGTCAGGTGCTTTTCAAAGTTATATGAAATTAGAGTGCCATCCCTGTATTGTTGGAATCTGGAGCGTACTGGACAATACAGGGAGACAGTCGCAGCGGGGCTTTATTAAGCTTATTAACGGAACATACAAGGGTGGACGCATCTACCTCGCAGTGGTTGGGGAAAATATAACCGCCGAGAGGGACGTGAGGATGGAAAGTAACGGTGGCGGGAAAGCTGTATTTCAACTCGTTAAATCGTGGCGCATTCGAGACCTCTATTTGTCGTATCTAATATCATAATGTCTCTCTTTCTCTTTTACTTTTTTCAGTCTCTGTCAGTTATCTTTCAAACGACACGGTGGAATAAAGTGAAAGAGAAGCTGTTCTCGAGAACAACTTTAATTAAGCATTATTTCACGGTAAGATAATGTTATTTCGAACAACTAATATATTTTTCGATTTTTCTATATATATAAAATCGAAATGTATCAATAATTGATACATCGTGACAAAATAAATTTTATTTTATAAGTTTTGTGTAAGTACCTTCTCTTATATACAATAAATCTACAAATAATTTCATATTTAGAATTATAAATATTGATTTTAATGCAGCATATTTATTTATTTTAAGGCAATCTATTTACAAAATTTGAGTTGTTCCTCTTCGTAGCTATATTCATTGAGAAATGATTTTGCTGAAATATTCAAATAGATCTGAAAATAATTAATGGCTGAACTAATAAAATTATTATGGCGGTCAAATGATGAACAAAAAATGTTGACATTCTAGCAATCAATTTAAGCGCTGTATATAATTATTTTTATCGTAAATCTAACGCGTGAAATTATTTTAAAATCTTATTTAGCTAAATTTTTAGATTTTTTTTGTAACCGTTTATTCCGTGAACATGTATTAAAAAAAAATGTAAGTATAATATAGTATGTATTTTTATATAGCAATCCTTTCCGACAAATTTTCTTCTCAGCTCTCCCGCCCTCGTTTTATCGCGTGTTCTGCGTAAAAGGATTATTAACTGCACGCTTCGTAGCTGAATTAACGAAAGACGAATTGTATCGAAAACGGAAAAGAACGAAAAGAGTCATTCCGTATGGTCACGAACAGACCACATATTTTTTTGTTTCTAATAATAATAACGCTTTCTGAAATCACGATACATTTGTCATTAGGCCATTATAACTCCAAGTTGTCTAGCTACAAAATGGTTTCAATGCATTTTATTATATGCATTGAAACTTGTAAATTATTTGTTAAATTGCAACTTCTTTCCGTGTTCTCTTTTAAGCTGATCTACGCGGAAACTTTACATTTGTAATAAAGTTAGCTGCTTCAAAAATATACACACGCGTGTAAGAACCAAGGGAGATGAAGGTTCAAATATGTAAGGGTCGCGGCGGATTTAGTGGTAAGCTGACGGAGCAGGAACGATCCTCGTCTAATCGTATCCCTAGTCTTGATTTAGGACGGGATTTTAATTACGAAGGGTCAGTAAGTGCGGCTGTCCACTTGGCACAAGTATTCCTCCCTTATTTATAGTTCATTAGCTCGGCTTTCGCGTAGAAGGCAAATTAACTTATGCCTAACGATATGCCGTCTTTATCTACCGAAAGGATGAGAATTTCTCTTTCACCGTTAAATCTTGCAATGTAAAAGAAGCAAACACACTTTCTAAAACATATATCCTTTGAGAATTTATAATGTCTTTAATTTTTACTACATATAATTAAACTATATAATATTATATAACGTTAACATTATATAAATGTTTTTTTATAAAAATAAAATTTTTTAAAGATTAAATTATAATGACAAAATTTATTTATCGGTAAAATAAATAGAAAGTGAAATAAATTATATTAAAAACGCCTTCAAAAATTGTCTAAATAAATTTTTGAACAAGAAAAAGAAATTTAATTTTGTATAGTTATTATTAAAAGAGTAATAAAGCATATATCGCAGAGAATAATACTTTATGTAAGCCGACACTTTTCTCAGAAAGCAGTCAACGATAAGATGGTCTTGTGAGCTTTTCCGGTGGCGCTGGAAGTGGCTCAGAGCGATACCATTGCACTGATAAAAATGCGTCAAAAGATCCTATTTATTTTGGCCGCTGTTAATCTGTTATCTCGTACTGCCTAATGCAGCCGTCGGACATAATCTTTTGTCGCAGTTGAATAATGTTTGACTGAACCTCTTCTCGATCGGATGTTGGCGGATCGTAAATCAAATTGACTGAATTTATACTTAATAATTAATTATTTATTCTTTGTAATATTCTTAGTGTGCAATATATTCGCAAAAGGTCTTTAATTCAAAACATTCAGAATTATTATTTGCTGTGTCAAACAATATTCTGGTATAATGTAACACATCATGTTGAACATGCTATTTCTATGTGTACACAGAACGATTTTAACGAAGTAAAAATTTAGCTACATATATATTGCTAATTTATTTATGCTATATTTATTTGTGCAATTAATTACAACAATCATAATCAAAAAATAAAGTTATCCACAGAATAAGTTTCAATGCTTTGAATTATTAAGGCTAGATTGTCCTTTCGAGAAACTTCAGCTCACTGTTTTATTCTCTTACTCTCTTATGTTCTTACTCTTTTATTCTTTTATTTATTCAATAATTAAATCTAAAAATTTAACTGAATAAATCTACAGAAAATTAATTTTATTGGACTATCAAAATAATTATATTAACTGAAGCAAGTTGGAACAACGCTACGAAAAGTTATGACATTATGCCTGTTCTTTTTAGCTGAATTTTTGCACTAGTTCATCTTTCTTTCCTTTCTCTCCAGAAGTTAAGAAGAAGAAGAAAGATGAACTAGTGCAAAAGCTAGTAAAAAGAACAGGCCTATTTTAGCAACTTAAACATCTTACATAATTATTTTTATAGTTCAATAACATTTATTTTCTGCAGATCTATATGTAACTAAATTTTTAGATATTTCAGCAAAACCGCCTTCATATATGCTTCATATGGCATAAATTTTCAGAATCGGCACTTATCTACTATCCGAATTGCGATCAATGAGAAAAGATCCGAAAGACTTAATGTCTTAATTCGTGCTTGTACATTGTTACTTGTGTAACATACAAATAATGCGGTCGCGGCGGTTGCGGTTTCGCGATTGATCGTAGTGCCGATTTTTGCGGCGATTCCGAACATTTCACGACGCGGATAGACGAGCGATTGATAAATTTATCCATACACAAGGAGTACATCCAAGGGGTTAATCAACTATATTCTTGCGAACCACGACAAACCGCATCTACTTACTACTTCTCGATTACGCGTTAGCATAGACCACAGTGCAATAAACAGTAGTATCTTGTGTCCGCGATTCAGAATTTTTGGCGAGTCTGAAATATTGATATATATATATATA
>NW_017259428.1:349478-363390 GCF_001594045.1 Atta colombica
TTTGAGAAATGTATATAAAATTATATTTTATAAAATTATTATCATCTGAGATTACATAATGTAAGCTACACTATGTATGCGTTATTATCTGAACAACAAATTATAAAACTATATAATCATTGAAATTGAATCGAGCGATTTTCGAAAGAATCAAGCCGATAGATTTTTGAAACATAATTTGAAACAAAATCCTTTAATAAAAATGGTCAATTACTTAAAGAATATCGTTTAAAGCACTTTTTTAATGTTTCAACAAGAAGCATTGAGATCCAAGCTTCCTCGAGAAAGGAAAAGGGGTTAAGAGAGGCAGGAGGTGGAAAACGGTGGAGGCGCAAAGGAACAAAATCGCGGGGGTGGGGCAAGCGATGCATGATATGGGAGAGTTCGACCCCTCTACCTGCTTCCCCAACGAGAGGCTCCGCCTCCAGAAAGCCGAATGACGTCACACAGACACTTGTTACGCCTTGCCGTTGCTTGATGGGATGCTGTATCGCTGAGATTTTGCATAAGCTAGACAGAAACTTAATCAATACCATCGACATATCTGTATATCCAAGAAATATTTCTTCCCTAAAATATTTGTTTACCCTTTAATCATAATCAGATCTTTCTTAGAAGATTCCTCTAATCTAAAAAATAAATATATCAAGGACCAATATATATATTTATGAAGTATAGGATAAAATCTTAATCCTCCGCCCGGTTAGAAAGTTAACGGTGGACCCCCCTCAATTATAAATCTTTGTAAAAAATGTCAAACGATTCAAATTTCTTTATGTTATACATTTGCAAATTTTGAATGTTTTTATTAAAATATTAATAATAATTTAGTATTGATTTTTTTTTTAATACGAGTTATGTCACTTCTCCTTGAAATTAATTAGTGTCTTTTAATTAACTGGACTGGTAAATTAAATGGACCTTACGGATCTATCATCTGTGTTGTAAATTTTGGCATTTACCCCAGACGGTTAATACTACACTTAATATTATACTAAATATAAATGAGCTATTTGTAAATGTTCTTAATATAAGTAACATTAAGGTGGATGTTTAATGGGAGATTCATCGTTAGCTTTACCAAAGCTAACGATGAATCTCCCATTTGGCAAAACGTTCTATCCCCACATCACGCGTTCCTACTTTGCAAAGAAAGAAGGGGAATTACTCGAAGGCTGGACTCATCATATCGTGGCTATTAGGAGGCTGGGTCCTGAGAAATTATACGATAACATCGAAACTTTTATCGGCACTTCCTCTTTATCATTAGGAGAGGTGGCCCGAACGGAGACTGATCGTCGTTGACCAAACTACGTTCTACGATCGATGGACTTTGGACCATCTGAGACCTACACAATGTACCTATAAATCTATACTTTAATAATTAAACTTCTCTGATCTTTAATCTCAAGACTAATTGCTTGAATATATAAACAAGTTGCGTGAAATCGCTAATCAATATATAAGAAAATTCTAAATGTTCATGCTTGAATAAATACGATTGCGTGAAATCGCTAATCAGTGTTTAGGAAAATTATAAACGTTTGCGCTGATTCACGGGGAATCCCACGAATTTATCCCAACGTATATCCCGATCACCTGTGTCAGCTGGTAATCTGGGAAATTTGCAAACGTCAATGCGACATCTCTCTCTCTCTCTCTCTCTCTCTCTCTCTCTCTCTCTCTCTCTCTCTCTCTCTGTACGCGCGCGCGCGTAAAGTAACAGTGACCGTTTCGTCGACGGAAACGCTGAAGGAGGAACGTCGTCGACGGAGGAGTATTCCACCGCGGAGATCACGGTGCGAAAAGTGGCGCGACGTGGGGCGGGCGGTATGCGTGGTGGGAGCGCTGGAGCGTAGCTTGTTCCTGCCACCGAGGGGCGTCAGTCCGGGGGCAGAAGTGGAGGCGGGGGTCCAGAGTCGCGGGGCTTAGGCCGTCCCGGGCCGCTTACGCGTGGAACACGCGGTCCACCGAGTCGCTCCGCGCGGCATTACGTCGCGTACCGTCGACCGCGACTGACGTTCACGCGAGAGGATCGTCGACTGGATCGCTACCGTCGACAATCGCGATCATGACTCGGTCCGTCGTCAAAAGGAAACATCAGGAGGCGATTATGTAGGAAAAGTGCATCGTTCATCCAAGTGTAACGCCGTGACGTTATATCGATTTCGAGAAATCATCGCCTACGTCATCCCGGCAGCGGCAACCTGTAGGAATAGAAATTTGCGACTGATGATTTAGTATCGCTGACGACAGTGTTCTTAAAAAGACATAGAAAAATAGATAGAGAGAGAGAGAGAGAGAGAGAGAGAGAGAGAGAGAGAGAAATTTAAATGTGGTAATGAATATTGGTGATGACTTAAGATATTAAATGTTAATAAATTGACGCTAGACAGTGACAATGTATTTCGAATTGCCGGTCTATCTGATCGCACGTCGTGCAAAAAGTGCAACGGTACATTACAAGACTGAGTTGAAAACAGCTGCCGCATCGATCAAGGATCAAGACTGGAACGCAATTCCGCCGTGTTAAGTTCGCAGTGATGATCTCGCGACCGATCATGAAAATCGACGCAATCGTGAAGAAGGAACTGACGATCGATTACGAACGGCGAAAGATTTACCGCGGTAGCTGGTAGCGAGGCACGACGAAGTCGCCTCCGTCTGTGAAGTAAGTGAAATCACGACGTTCCAGCCGAGGGGTGCGTGCTTGGGCGACGAAGGGCGGCTACTGGCCGATGGGATGCATCTACCGGTGGGTTCCGTGGGCTGCGGGGAGAATTACGGCACCGTTGGATCTCACGAAGGCGCCGGCCCGTGTGGTCCCTCCCTGGCGCCGCTGCAAGGTGTAAACAGCAGGTACCACCAAGTAGACGACGCCGACGCCGGAGGTGGAGGCGGCGAAATGAGCGAGAGTGCCGCCGTCGGCGAACTATGGTGGACCGAAAGGCTCGTCGGTGAGGCGCAGGCCGAGCATCCTGGAGAACTGGTCAGGACAGGTTGGTTCCAATTGTTGCTAATAGTGTCTATTTAAAAAAAGAATTCTAAAAGTGATAGAAAACCGTACAAAATTCACTTTTCTCAGGTACTTTTCAATTTAACTTTCTCTTTCTTTGAAATACAAGATTTTATAACAAAAAATGTTGCGTTGTTGCACAGAAATTATATTTTTATAAAATGTGACAAAATAGTTTCATTTTAATTATTTGAAATACAAAATTACACAACAAAGTAATAAAAAAATACATTTTAACAAAAATAAATTTTATTTGTACTTAATTATAAGGAAAGTATATTTGATCCCATCATGCAACTTCAGTTCAAGTATTGTTTATCAGTAATTTAAGTTGATTGGTGATATTTTCTAAAACACAATTTTTTTTCCGTGCAAAGAGGTACTTTACATATCGTGTAGAATCGTAATGCATATTCTTCTTTTTCTTAGTCTCTAGCTATATTAAATAGGTAGGACAGAATGTAAACTATGCTTTAATAATTTCACGACTTAAAGCTAGTATAAATAACGTCTCACCATTTATGTTCAAGCAAGCTAAAAAAATGGGACATTTTTTGTAGCTGCACTATGCTTCAAAGTGTTAATTAGATCCTACATAGCATAGAAACTTACTGCAACGTTTGCAATGTTACCGTAATATTGCTGAAATATTGTTACAATATTGTTGGAATAATCCGTGTTGCACAATAAAAAAATTAACTGCTGCTGCAAATTAGATGATAAAATATGGCATAGCATTTTTAATTGGTTGCTGCGACCGATTAAAAATGTTATGCTATATTCAACTAATCTTTTCTTTAAATATATGAACATCAACAGTTATAAGTCAATTTAAAGCGCTATATGAATAAATTAAATAAGAAAGGAAAGGATCAATCCAGTCGAGGTTAAATCTTGGTGCCTACAATAATATTTATATGACATAAGTTTTAAATACATCTTTCAATATACATATTGCTTGTTGGAAATGCAATCATAAACTTAAACATATATACTGAAGCTGAAATAATGATATCACGAACTAAATTAATCGTCAATTTAATAATAATATTAATAATCATTTTAAAAATAAAATATGTCTGTTTAATCGATCAAGCAGATATTTTTATCTACGCATTATACGCTTCTATTAAAATTACATTAAAATTAGATATTAAATTAAATTGAAGGATTCTGTATATAATAAAAATCTTTGTTTCAGGATCGCCGTACTTTCTGTGCAGTCAATTACCGACGCATTGGCGATCCAACAAAACGCTTCCAGTAGCATTTAAAGTGGTTGCCCTCGGCGAGGTTGGCGATGGGACTCTCGTGACAGTTCGAGCTGGTAATGATGAGAACTGTTGCGCCGAATTACGAAATTCTACCGCGTTAATGAAGAATCAAGTTGCCAAATTTAATGACCTTAGATTCGTCGGCAGAAGTGGCAGAGGTAAGTCTTTTTGATTATTACATTTTTTTATTTCTCTCTTTAAATTCTTAAAAGAATTGTGCAACAAAAAGTATTTCCTTTAGTTCAGTGGCGTGTCGCATTTAATAAAAGACGTCGCATGTTTGTAAAAGAAGTATATCGGCATTCCAATTATCCTTCCAATACGGAAACAATTTACCGTACCTTTGATCATGAAGTAAGAGAGAAATCTGCAGCTCTGTATACTAGGACAGGCAAAAGCGCGTGCCGCGATTTCCAGCCCTCTAAAATCACGGTTATTGTAATCATCATCATCGTGCCACCCTCGTCCATCCCCATGTGTCCCCATTCGCGAGTTCCCGCTCTCCTGCCACCCCCAGAGTCATTACTCGATGTCTGCCGCAAGCCCCAACCGAGCATTCGAAACAACTGGCCGTTAATCAGAAATCATCCAACGGATATAGACGGATATAGACGGAGAAGATGACTTGCCAAAATCAACCAATGATCGAAACTCTTGACTTGTTCATATTTTGCTTAATTTTCTATCCTTAATTTTTTATCACCGCAGCTCTTTCGCGCCAATATGAATTGATAAAAATGTCAAAGCAATATTGACTAAATCTAAAAATGATGAAAAACAATTAATGCAACTATTTTTCTCTAATAATATAACAAAAAAATCTGTAAAAAATAATATATACTTAATAATATATTAATATATATTTTGTTAATATTTTGTATAATATAAAATATACGAAGTAAATATATACGAAGTAAAGATCTTAAGTCGCTGTTTTTTTTACGAAAATTTTATGGTTGTATTCGACCTCATTTGCGTTATCAAAATATCGATTTCCTAGCCTATAATAATTATTCACGGATCAGTAGGCGGCTTTGTCAAAGCCTACAAATGCATTTTGCACCCCCGATCCGGAGGGCGCGTTTATGAATTAACGGGTCAGACTGCTCGTACACGGGATATTCATCCTGTAGCGCGTCATCTATGTTTCATTTGATTTGATCATGAAGTGCAGGGTCAGCGATTTTCCTCCTCCTAACGCACAGGTGCATCAGTCCCCGGAGTCAATTAGCGAAAGAGACACTTCCCTCGCTCGAAATCCTTCGATCCCTTTGTCCATTTTTCGGCTCGTTGTTATATATATTTTTTTTTTACCGTTTCAATCTCTCCCCGATAATCCATAATACTCAATTTCGGCGATTGACCAAACCGCTCTCGGTGTGTTGATACTGGCCACCACCATCGGGCGTACCGGTCCTCCTATATCATCGAGGTTTTGTTTCCGCGACTTATTAATTTGATTGAATTGCATCGCATCGGCCGGCAAACTGATTCAAGAAATTGCAGGATTTTAAAACGGCGAGGCCACGAAAAATCGGCCGTTGCCTCCTCGATTAAAAAGAGCGATCGCGTCATGTATACCAGCGCGACGAGATTATTTTTCGGCGACTTGGCGAGTTGAGGGCTGATATCCCTCTCACGATTTTTCTCACCGCACAATTTTCTCTGTCAGTATATATTCGATTGAAATTGCTTTTACACGTGTCTTCTGTTGTCACGTAAGAGATTACAACTCGCCGATCACACACCTCACAGTTTATTACCTCTAATCAGCCGACTATTAAAGTCAGGCTACGTTAAAAAGGAAATAATGCGAAACAACCGCAAGCCGGTCGACGATCATTTTTCTTTTCATTAAAACTATCATAAACTTATAAAACATTGGCCGCTGTTTCAAAACGGCCGCTGTGAGATCTTTGACAAATGGAGATACGTTTAGAAGATTTTCTGATTTCGATAATGGTCGCTTCTTTCGTATATTCGGAATTATCTACTCTTACTAGTGACTACTAGTGAGAGTAGATAATTCCGAAAACGCACCGTCGGAAAGAAACGAAAATGGTAGCGCCGAATCAAAGAGGACCGGAGGCTGAAAACGACGACGGCCGTTCCATCATCATCGCCGGGGTCGAAAGCGGCCCGTGCCTATAATTAGTAATATACCGCAGTCTATATCGACACGGCTGAAATTACCACCGATAGTAATTATTTGACAATTGCAGAGACATCCTGTTGGGAGACTCTGGGACCTCCGCTCCGTCCCTACCACCAACGTGCGTCCGCTCTCGTTCCCCTTCACTCACCCGCACCCCCTTTGCCTTTCTACCCTGTACGCTGCTGTTGCTACTGCTGCTGCTGCTGCTGCTGCTGCTGCTGCTGCTCGCTTAGCCCTACGCGATCCTCGTCCCCTCCTCCTCATCGCCACGAGTATTAACGGACGGTTTCGAGTGGTTTCGGGTGGTTGTGTGTGGGCGGTTTGGGTTGGCGCGCTCATCTCGTCGTCAGTGTATTGCCAACGCACCGACACATATACATACACATATGCGCGCCGTGGGAGAGAGAGACACACGGGAGATCGTGAGTAGTCAAGCTGTGATGCTGCATGTTATATAGGTGCCACATACGCGTGGCCCGGTTTTGTCTGTCCGTCCGTCCGTCCGTCCGTTTGCCCGTCCGTCCGCCCGTCCAACCGACCGTCCGTCCGTCGTTCGCGAATGCACAGACCGGGTCCTGTCTCTGCAGATGACCGTTCCCATCATCGAGTATTAACCGCAGGTTCGGGCGCCGGAGAGGGGAATCGGCTGTGCGGCATTATTAGCCCCAAATGCGATGGACTCGACCGGGGGAGAGGGAGTCTAGCTCAACGTGCGACCCTTCCTCCAACTATTCGCCACCTTCCCCCATTCCATTCTTCCGACTTTGCTGATCTTCGGATTTTCCCCGATTTTCCAATTAGGCATCTTGATCTTTGAAAACATTTTTTTTATGTACCTATAAAGTTGATTCTAATTTTATTGACTTCCTTTTAGTACTTCCTCGGTCCTGAAAGAATTAGGCTTTCCCATGAAAACTTAAAAAAATTATATTCTACCTCCATTGTCCAACAGTTGCCTATTTTTACAAAAAAAATCACGTTAGAGAAATCGCCTTTTGACGCAAAAATTTGAATCGACATCCCGAAACGATGCTCTTTGCACGCGACAGATGAACGATGACGATGGCAATGACGGCCGCGGGAAGTATCCTGGGACTGGGTGGCGGGTGCAATGGGGGTGGTTCTATCGCGGAAGAGCGGAGAGGGCTGCGATATAACTGGGATATAACGCCATGTAGCTCTGCAGTCAGTTGCAGTTCCCGGGGGTAGCGCGGGGGCTGGCGGTGTTTGATGCCGGTTATCATGTTGACAGACACAGCGAGGTGGAACTGGGTGTACCAAGGGGAGACAATTACAAATCGTTGACATTTACGCCAACACAAACGATTGCATGTCCGCGGCGCGTTAGGTATCATCTCTTTTGGGCGTAAACAGCAGTCTTGGTCGTGTTTCGTTTCGTCATATTGGACAAGTTGACACCGAGTGTTTTGGCGAACGGATGGCCCGCGAAATAGATGGCATCCATATGAATTGTTTTCGTCAAGTTATCGCCTGCTGTATCGGCTACCATGAGATGACTTACAATTAGTTCGGCTAAAGCATACCACTCCTCCGGGTTTCTAATTCCGAAGAGAACGTAAATAACGAGAGACTAAATCTAGGTATAAATTTTTCACCGCGAGAACGAACCCTCTGTTCGAGAGGGACAATTGGTCGAAAGGGACAACTGGCTGCTTCTCCTACGGAAGAGTTGCGAAAGAGCGGCGAATTACCGAATGCATATTAGCGCGCGATGGGCCGTTTAAGAGCGCGTAGTCAATCTCTCCGACGGACGTTTATGGAGAAGGAATTAATATACCGAGCCTTCAACTTCCAGACCTTCACCGATGATATATGTACACGACCGCTCCACCCCCAGCATCCACTCCTTCTCTATTATCTTTTAACGCTTAAGAATATATATAATGCTTAAGAATACCGAGCTTAAGATCTAATAATAGACACGGGTGTAATTGCAAATTCGCGAATTATAAATTGGATGTCATCTTGCTCGTGTTTAATCAAAGATAAAAACAAATAAAAATGTTAATTAGCGTTTGATAAAGTAAACATGAAATTATTTATATATAAGGAGCAGACTTTCAAAATGCGTTACAAAAAATTTGTAATTTTCAGAAAACGAGAAAAAAAGAAACTGCACACACAAAAGAAAATTATGCACTTTATAGGAAATAACAATATATCAACCAGTGGGATATTAAATATTAAACAAAATTGCTAAACAATTGCTAAAAATATTAAGCAAATGCATTTTGTCTTTAAAAAATATAATGCACTTCAAAATGTCTACATTTTTTCAACATTTAAATTAACGATGAAAAAATGCTTTCTAAACATTTCAAAGTAGCTTATAATATGAGTTTTTCGACACTCTGTCATCTCTAACTAAAAAAATGAAATTTTGGACAAAATGCATCCTTATATATAAATTTGCAGAATATCTAGAAAATCGGATATTTTAACAAAAAAATTAGTTACATAAATTAGTTACTTCTTGAGAAAAATAATTTTATATAAAAATAACTTACGTTTTATTAGACGAAAAGATTGCGGATCAATTCTATATATTATAACATAGAAGCTTACAGCAACATTGTTGCAACAGGGAATAAGAAATGATCTGTGCTGTAGAGCTGTGTATTTTACACTGTAAAAAATAAATATACATTCGTAAATTGATTGAAACAATCAATCAAACAAACAGACAGATAAATTAGTGATACATGTAAAAGAGTAAATTAGTGAAAGCACAAACACTTTGGTATATATAGACAATTCATATATTGTTCTCTGCGATAGGAAAAAGCTTCAGCATCACTATTACCGTGTCGACGACACCACCCCAAGTGGCGACCTACACGAGGGCGATTAAGGTGACCGTTGATGGACCACGAGAGCCACGATCGAAAACGAGTAAGTGGAACATGCGACACTTTATGCAACGCTTCGATCGGGAGATCTATCCGACGCGACGCTGCCGCATCGCCCCGGGGATTCTCTGAAAATGTACCGATAATTCAACGAAAGTCCCTGTACGCGGTAATGGGGAGTCATTACCGAGCAGATGGTGCGCGATGATGCAGTGGTCGACGTGCGTATCGCGTTTGGTGCGTGTTTCGGGTCGAACTATTCGCATACCAATACACATGCGTGCGTATACATACATATATACAAGAGACAATGCTTTTACAAGCGCGCGCTTGTGCATGCCGGATACGCTTACGTTAATTTGCCGCGGAAACACTCAAAAAATTGCTAAAACATTCTGTTGGCGGGCTCATTACTGGTCGGACGAAATTGATAGAATCACGCGAAATGCAGTAAAAGTGAATTGATCGGGGGTGGCTCTGTGTGCCTCCGGTTTTATAACTGCCGGATCCGTCGCGTTGGATCAAAAGGAGACATCGCGCACTCGTGCGCCCGACGATTCAGCCGACACCTATTTTCGGATGCATCCGCGGCGAGTAAAAAAAAATGGTTATTTCGATATCAGATTAATAGCCGTTGTGGAGTTAACCGCGAAAACGGCAGTTTTTTGCGGGCGTTTCGCATTTGTTGTATAAAGTATTGATGGAAGCAGGGCGCCGCGTACACCCGCCGGCTCTACTATTTTTTTCAAAATGGTCGAGCGTGATTGATTTTACTGTTGTTTTTACTGCTTGACTCAGGCCGCGTGTCGGGCGGGACCAGGTGCAAAAACGCGTGAATCTCGTCAATTTTCCAACCGGCATAAAGTGCACTTAACGGCGGAGTTAAAGTTTCAAGTCGCATCCATTGACTTCCATACCTTCCTACGCTTCAACGTCCCTAACAAAGATGATTTGATTCCGATTCGAGCAACAATTCGTCATTCGATTCATCATCAACAAATGACCAATTCTCAGATGAGCCCATACAATTCCGTTCAAAGAAAAAAATTTCAGAAAGCTTTTATTAAGACAATCGAAATTTTTCAAGATCCATTCTTTCACATGAAACTGAAACACTAAAAAAATTTTGATTCAGTATCATTCCAGTAAACATCAACTAACAGTATATATAAGATATAATGTTATAACTTCACACTCAATAATATATGTAAATCTAATACATACTATAACACATGTTGTACGTAACATTCTATTATTGAGTGTGAAATTATAACATTGGTGTTATTTACTGTTAATTGATGTTTACTGGGAGAAACAAATTTTAATCAATTTTGTTTCTTAACAAGAATATATATTGAAAAATTTTTAAGAATATATTTTTCAAAAATTATATTCTTTTCCAGCAGCTAAAGATACATGAAAATGTTAAGAATCAGATGTTGAGAAATAGAAACCTTGTAAATCAAAATAATCAATCTGATAATAAATGAGTTAGTAATCTTAAAATATTTAAAATGTCAGAAACAATTTGTAAATATATATATATATATAATTCCAGTAACTTTATGTTATATCCGACAAATATTGAGTATCGCATTTTACGTCTTTACGATTATTGTCCAATAATCCACAAGGTGGTAGGTGGAACGGTTTAAACGAGAGGCTTGTTTACATCGTTTAAGCTGTCGGTTCGAGGCAGACTCAGGCAAACCGGACGTCGCGTCGCCGACCTACTGGCCCTTTCCAAACTCGAAAGAGACGCGAATGAACGCGTGTCGCGTGGCACGGACCGTCGCGGAATAGAACACGCATGACGACATATTGCATACACGGGTTTGGCATCGCCGATGGCGTGTTTCATCGACTGGCACGCATCAGGGAGACAATCTATGCAGCAGCAACCGGCGTACGAACGCCGTCGAGCAAAACAACCGGCAGCGCTTTCATTGTGCTGCCAACAATGCGCGACGCCCGATGCCCCGCAGACACCTGCCGGCTCTCATTATTGCGTGCATAATCGCAAGCTTTTTGTTATTGAAAATCATCCCTCCGCGCCGCACCCCGTGTGCCCCCAATGTGGCCAATAATCGAGCAATTTTCGTAATTCACCGCTTCATAGCACCGACAGCGAAAGAGTTTAGAATAGCGAGTCTTTCCTGTTCTCCTCCAGGAAGAGAGGCGAATCTGGCAAGTCTCTCTCTCTCTCTCTCTCTCTCTCTCTCTCTCTCTCTCTCTCTCTCATTCAATCCACAAGATTCATTCATTCACTTGAAACTAAAACACTAAAAAAATTTTGATTTAATATGCCAATAAACATCAACTAACAATAATATAAGATTAATGTTATAACTTCACACTCAATAATATATGTAAATGTAATAATAATATAATACATGTTATACGTAATAGTTCTATTATTGAGTGTGAAATTATAGATTTGTTTTTTATTCCTAGAACTCTTATTTTCGCCAAATATCAAATATGTGCCTGTTTCATTTTAAGTTTAAAAGTACTTCAGTCACAAAAACCTTATAATACACTTCATGTTCAGGTTCGAAATCTGACTGGGTAATACTCATTGCGGATAAATTCTTTGCGGTGTTTTACAATGCTTATACATCATTATTATTATTATTAAATTGACGATCAATTTTATTTGTGATATTACTATTCCATCTTTAGAAACTTTCAGGACTGCGTTTCAAGACTGCAATGATCGTGTTTAGTGTACAGTTTGAAAAACTGGAAAATGTATTTAAAAAGTCACATAGAAATATTATTATAAAGAAAGAACGATTTATTTACTGAAATATCTAATAGTTTTGATAGATACAGATCTGAAAATAATTTTGTTGAATCATCGAAATAATTATAAGAATTTCAAGCATGAACATGCTGTAAAAACTGTTAACGTTCTAGCAACCAGTGGGAACGCTCTATACTGAAAAAAATGGTTTGATTAAACTAATAAAAAGAGTCAAGAATAGCACTTTGATGAGACTGTTATTATAACCAAAAATTCCGTTTTTCCCTTTAAAAATGCTATTCTTATTGTTGCTTTAATCAGAATATTTTTTTCAATGTACACAATTATTTTCAGAATCCAATAAAATTACCTTCAGTATGTAGCTAAATTTTTTGATACTGTATAAAAATCATTCTTTCCGTAGGCACCAATCTTAAACCTTAACATGTTTGCCGCTGCTTTATTTAATTGATTATTTAATTGATTATTTAATTGATTATTTATAAATATTATTAATATTGAGAAAAAAGAAGGAAAATGTTTTTGATAATGTCTGATCTTTCGTTTCGAAGAGATTAGAGCGCAAGGTGATATAGCTTTGACTTTTCGTGATAGACGGATCAATGACGACGAAGTAGTGTCCAAGTAATTTGTCAGTTGCCAATAACTGAAACAGCAGCAACAGCAGCGTAACGCAGGACGGATCGAGCGCGGTATGAATAAATCGAGAACGGGAGAGGCGTCCGCGAAACAAAGTGGCCGCTGCCCGTCACCGTGGCCCAAAATCATCGAAATGCAAGCGAACGAAACGATATCGATGGATGGGTGCTGTCAGTCAAAGGTCGAAATTGAATTTGCTTCACTTCGTAATTGATCCATATTTGAAATGTCGTCTATTAGTAGCATGCCATAGATTCACGAAATGATTTCCCGTTTTAATTCGAGCGACGAGGCAACGCCTGGTATATCACCAGGAATGAGCTTTGTATTTTTATATTTTTGTTTAATAATAAGCGACAAAATAATAAGCGCCATTTCTTTTTGAGAAACTCGTGAGACCCTGAATGATTCCGTATAATAAAATATACGAGAAAAGTGCCGATCGTCCGCCACCGGTTCGATGACGATTCGTTGATTTCTTGCTATCGGGTCAATCAATGTTCCGCTTTATCTCTACAAAATCGTACGTTCGTCAATCGACATTCTCTTAAATATTGTTTTCGAGAAAACCGATAGCGACGAAAGGAATCATACGAAGCAATTTCGGCAGTCGGTGGCCGTCAATCAAAATGTTAAAATTGGAACCGGACTACTTCGCGATTGGATTCCCTCGTGGCCAACTCTTGATCCTGATACCGGTCAGAGGAAGGCTCTATCGGCGACCGAAAAGTCCGATTAAAGACCACCTCCTGATAAAAGCGACGTCGAAAAGTGGCGGATCTAGCGAAGCTTCCGCTCGAGTATACAATCGTGAATGGCAGTCTCTGGAAAAGTTATTCGCAGTTATCGTTACGACGATCTGAAATCGAGAGCGGATGTGCACGGATATGCAAAGTACGTTAGGTGATGTAAAAAAGAGAGCAAAGGAGAATTGAAATCGAGGAAACGTTGCACTGGCCTAGGCACTATTGGCGTCAAGGAGAACGTAAGACGGGCGGAGGGAGAGGCCCCGTTATTAGAGAGGAGGAAAAAGCCGCGCTATTTCCGTCCTCCCGGAGCCGCCACACTTTGATTAGATAAGTCCACCATTCGTGCCGTGGAGATTGGAATTATTGCTCTCTCCGTTCTACCTTTTCTCTCTCTCTCTCTCTCTCTCTCTCTCTCTCTCTCTCTCTCTCTCTCTCTCTCTCT
>NW_017259428.1:363490-368097 GCF_001594045.1 Atta colombica
GTTTCACAAGCCGGAGGGACGATTGATGAAGGTGTTATATCACCATCATTCTTGTTTATTGTAATTAAATGTTTTTCATATGTCTTTTCTTCTGCGATCCTCTAGCATCTTCTTTTTTTTATATTTGCATTCTTTACTAACGCCAGATTGCACTCGTCACGATTACATCATTGTGTTGATAGAAAATCAATACAGTTTAAAATTAATAACTTTCAGTATAGCATTTAAAAAATTTTTATTTAAAATAACGTTTTAATTAAAACAATAAATACGCATAACTTCACTTTCTTTCCGTGTTATACACATACTTCTCAATATACATTCAATTACTTAATTGAATACATATTATTCATTAATAACTTTCAAATTGATAATAAATATTCTATATTTAATACTAAATTAAAAAACAATTTTATTAAAAAATAATATTTATTTTTCTAACAGTTTTAATATTTTGTTAATTCTTTGGCTTTTATTACTGCCTTTTGCAGCACAATATAATAAATTGAGGGCGCTTTATACATGTACTGTTAAAGATTTCACGAAATTTAATATACTTTTAAGTTACACAATTTGAACTTAATTTCATGACATTACATTAAATTTATAACTGAATGTATTTATAACTGAAAAGTATATTTGTGTATATGAAATTAATATATTTTTCATAAAAATTTATGAAATTTAATGTACTTTTCATATTTTTCATAAGCTTTTATGAAAAATATGTTAAATTTTGTAAATTCTTTGTACATTCCATTACATTTAAGTAACTACTATAATTAAGTAACTACTGTTAATTTTCAGTTAAATCATTTATTACTTTTAATTTCGTTTCATAATCACGAGCTTCAGTTACATATAAAGGAAACTCATAATTATATTTCTAACAGTGTACGAACAAATCTGTATTCTGTAAAACTACATCATAAGTTTTCAAAATTCGAACACTGCAACTCTAATTCTGATTTTACTTGTGTCACTTTCTATCAACGTGGCTATACTTTCAATAAAAGACGCTTGAGAAATTTAGAAATGATTCAGTGATGTAGATGAAATCGCGTTGTGAAATTTTATATACGGCTTCTTTGCACAAATTTTTCAAGCGTTCATTTTAATCGAAATTTTAGATACTTCAATAAATGAATTTTTTTGTTTAATAATGTTTCTATGTGAATTTTTAAATACATTTTCCAGTTTTTCAAATTGTGCACTGATCGCAGCCGATCTTGAAAATGCAATCTTAAGTTAAACATGAAATAGTAATATCACAACTCAAATTAAATTGATAATATAATAATAATGATGCTAATAAACATCTTACAATTAGAATAACGCAAAAAATTTATTGCAAAAAATGTATGTTATCTCAGCCAAAATTCGAACTTGTGGATCTGAAATGTATTATGTTACAATTAATCTTATATGAATCAAGAGAAAGAGCATTTTTCTGGCAGAGAGAGAGAGAGAGAGAGAGAGAAAGAGAGAGAGATTTACCTCTTTTTATTGAAAATTATTTGCCTGTCTCTCAAAAAATTTCTCAAGTATTCACTTTTACTGAAATTATAGCTGCGTTGATATATGCGAATATAATATTTAATGTCTCAATATCTATAATTTCTATTTTATGCAAGGAATCCATATATATCTAAAAATCTCACAACAATTTTATCTCTATCATTGAATCATCACACAGATGTCTCAAAAATTTCTTCGAACATCCACTTTTGCTGAAAAGATTTTACAGTAGAAGTTCGTGTCTACCGTTTGACCTTTCGCGAGAGCGAAGCAAAGAGTACATCGACAGGCCCATCGCTGCGTAACGTTCCGTACGTTTGGGGCATTATCGGCGTCCGGTACGTGAGAAGTCGTGGGATCTGCGCGGGCCCTATACATGGGCCCCTCGCTTGTAGTATCTTCTGGCGCGGGCCGATCGTGGTAGTCGGTAGCAAGGAATAATCTTGTAGGCATCGGTTCAGAGCACTGAAGCTGACCATCTGGGCTCGCCGACAATTTCGTGCAGTTTGTGGTCGAACTTTATTTGTCGTTCGCCCTCGTGGCCGGAGGTGTTTCTTTCTCTTTCTCTCTCCTTTACCTTCGTTTCCCCGTCTTTTTCCTCTCCACTACCTTCCTTTCCTTTTCTCTCTCTTTTTCTTCCTCTTCTACCCTTGAAGAATAACAATTTGCGCCTAGCCTCTCGGCTTCTCCTTCGTGCGGAAACCGTTGAAGGAGAGAAAGAGATTGCGAGAGAAGCATGGGAAAACGGTGAAGGCAAACGTGTTACTTTTGTTACCTATAGATAATTGATAGATTTCAGAGTTTCTGAACTGTTTCTCTTTTTCTATGGACATCGGTATATAAATATTAAAAGTCTTAAATTATGAAGATTAAGGACAGGAATACAAATTCTTGCATAACGCAGAACGCATAATCCCCATAATAGCAAGCCTTAAGCCATAAGAAATTGATCAATCATAGATTTTTCTTCTCACATTCGATTGTGATTGATCAATTTCTAAGGCTTAAGGCTTACTATTCTATTGTATTTGCGGGGTAAGAAAATCAACCAGTCAGAGTCTTATGGAAGGAGTTTTATGGAAAGAAAAAAGAAGGATTTTGATTGGTTCATTTTCTTATGCATTATGCATTATGCGTTATGCAAGACTCTGTGCTTTCACCCTAATAGGTTTTCTACAATAAGCCATTACTTAAGTTCAAATCTTAAGCCATAAGAAGTCAACCAACTATAATCGATTATTCTTCTCACATTCGACTGTGAGTGGTCAATATCTTATGGCTTAAGACTTAAAGCTTAGGTAATGGCTTATTGTAGAAAGCTCATAACTCTTGAGACACATCTGAAAATGTATGTTACATTTAATTCTTGTCTCATGCTATGTATTTCCTTGAAATAAATTTTACACTTTGGAAAGGTTATTTCTTAATGATCTTTGTAATTTCATTTCAATATTTATCAGTTAATCTCTGTAATCAAACTTTTAATACTTATATGCCGAGAGAGACAACTCTATAGAGAGATAAACGAAACTTTGAAGTCTATCAATTATCCCACATCTAACATATTTCGTCTATGCACCGATTATTATGTCCGGGCTTGTGCACGTGCCGAGCTTGTGCACGTGCCGAGTCATGTGCATTGTCATGTAACAATATGTATCAAGCGTGTATTAGGATCCGATGTAATAGGGAATCGGAATACCCACGTTATGTATGCGCTGCGATACTTGGCTCGAGATTCTGTCTATCCGTGAGGTTCCAGATATGCGAGGAATGCTATTGAAGTCTATCAAGGGAAGAGAGGTCGAGTTTCTTCATTATCCTGTTCTATTGGACTAATGACGTAGACGCGCATTGGTCAATCTGCCCGATTTAGAAATTCCACATGTCCGAATCGTGTCAAAGCGATAGAAAAATCCAAATTACATCTAAAGAAAATATTTAAAGTGCGTCTTTTGGAATTCTTCACGAAGTGATTTGTAATAAAAAAGAAACATTAGAATTTCATTTCATTTTTTTTACTTCAAGTTTTAATCTTAATTACTATCTTTAATTACTATCTTTTAAATTCTTCCGAAATTTCTTTAAACTGGTATTCACTGGTATTCAACTTATCCGGCAAAATTTAAATTAATGTATTTAAAATTTACGTAATTTATTAATGTATTTATGTAATTGAACGATATTTTTTCATTTTAAAGATCAAAAAAATAAGATTATGTAATTTAAAATTATATCAAATTTATAACAAATGAAAAACATTTGTTATAAATCATCAAAATCTTTGACATATTTGGAAAAATGTTCGAGTCCACTGGAGTCTCGAATATCAATTAGGGTTAACATTGATTAAAATTTAAACTACACAAACTTACAAACGAATAGTACGAATAATACGATACATGTATATATACATATATATATATATATGTAATAAATAACTCTTTTTCAGGGCAGCAACATCAGCAATTCCGCGCGCTCGGTCTAGGACAAAGGCCCTTCCTCGATGCGCCGACCTCGTTCAGGTCCCACTTGCGAGAACTCGAATCGTTCGGGAGGAATAAGCATCACCATCATCACAGCAGCAGTCACTTACACGACCAGCAGACTGGCAACAACGTCACCACGAATTCGGTTAGCGGTGCCTGCACCAACCCCAACAACACCGACCCGACCGCATCGCCGGCTTCCAGTACACACCTCGGGGCTACTGGCGGCTCTTCCGTTCATCAGGATTGCTATAAGCGTAGTCCTCAGCACGGCGGTAAGTTCTGATCTTGTTGTTGCCTATTTTAAATCGCTCTGATAATTCTAAGTCAATTCGATTTGTTGTATGTGAATAATATTACACAATCTCATTAGAATTTACACGTTAAAATTAAATAAATAAAATGCAAATGTTTTTTTCTATTTAAAACTGAAGCAAACAGCGCATAAATCTTCATGATACAAACGAATATGAATCTCTCTTTAAGAGATCTTTTTCCAAAAAATTAAAAACACAATAATATTGTTTCGATATTGTATAATTTTTTGTAGACGTTTCTTTTTGAAGAAGAAAAAAATTTTTACATTTATAACAAGAATTA
>NW_017259428.1:368197-382054 GCF_001594045.1 Atta colombica
TTTTATTGAAATATTTAAAAATATAGCTGGATATAGATCTAAAAATCATTTTTTTAGACCTTCAAAATAATTATGTAGATACTAAAATTAGTTGCTAAAATGTTAAAACTTTTCGTAGCATTTCAGCAATACTTAAGTGTTCTACATGATTAATTTGATGCTCTAAAATAACAAAATTATTTTTAGATCTAAATTTTTAAATACATCAGCAAAACGGTTCTTTCCATCGCATTGAGTACAATGCGATGAGTATGATGATTGAGTACTCTGCAATAACATTATATTAGAAATTGGTGCTTGTTTATAATCTAGTAAAAATTTACATACCGCTGATCTAAGTGTTAAAGTAGAAACAACATCTTCCAGTTTATTTGCTTCTTTGGCTTATGTGATGAATATCACAAGCGTGGTGTGCCGCTATCATCATCTCTCTTCGCACAACATTCTTCGCAGAGAGCGACTCGAAACGCGTTCTACCCCACCCAACCCTTTGTCGCGAGAGGGTGAAGAGGTAGGAAGAGGTGGGAGATGCCGGAATGGGAGAGAAAGAGAGAAGATCTCTGCCGTTTCGCGAGGTAATAGTTTCATACCTCGTTCCGGCTCTGCACCCTCTAATTCAACGTAATAACGACATTCAACCTGCCGTTTCCATCTCCCTCCTTGCCGATCTCTCTCGATGCACCGTTGCGTCGCCATAGCACGAGGAAAAAGTGTCCTCCTCCTCATGGAAGAATGTCATCGGTCATGGATACCGAGACCTCTGCGAAGATATTTTTCTTCGCTCAAAATTTTTCCACTCGACAAAAATTTTCTTTCTGATAAAAACGATAAAGAATTATTTGAAAATTATCGCGGCGACTTCAAGTCGTTCTTTCAATTACGATAGAAATTCGTCCAACTGGCAAAAAAGCGATCATTTCTCTCGCTCGACGACGACAGAAGCTATTCGTGCTCCGCGCCTCGGATAGCTTCAGATATTTCGAACTATCGAGATAATTTAGAATGCAAAAAGGCGGGAAGGTCGAAGCAAGGCACTTTATTTCTGCACGGCTCGTCTCGCATCAGCGGTCTCGACCTGATCAAAGTTAAGTAGACGCGCCTCTGGCTGGTGAGACCTCTTTGAAGCTACGTTGCGGTTTCTCTTTGCCCTAATCTCCTCCTCCACAACCCTCGGCTTCCTCGCCTCTTCTCGCTCTGCGATCAGGTCCTCCGTCACCTTCCGGACTGAGACTTCTCGTCACTCGAGACACTTCTATGGATCAGCCATCGTAATTAGCTTGTTTATCCGCGCAAAGCTTATCATTGCACGAAAAAAAAACTCCAAAAAAATGTAAAACAACTCATTAACCGCTTAGAGTGTAAAAGGCCATCAAAAGCTAGACTAGTCAACGATACATCTTGCTTCAACTACTTTTTCATAAATGGATTCGCAATCTCGGTAAATATTCCATTTATCGTTTATTTGATACTCCTTTCCTTCTTCGCGTCTCTAATGAGAAGTTCCTAACTTCGATACACACCAGACTCTCGTGGTGCAAAATGACCAAGCGCGTCAGTGAATGTAATCTTCTCCCTCTCGTCAGACTCGAAGGAAAGAGGTGGAGAGCTATCCGTTTTGTCTTTAGCAGTCCCTCCATCTTCAGATAATTCTTCTCACTCGATTCGGACTCTTTCTGCTGACGGCATGCCCCCCGACATGCCCGTGCACTCACGTACGACTCACGTGCACGTCTGCGTAATACCAGGGATCGATCGGTCTCTTCTCGATCGATCCGGAGCTGGATCCATGTTGTTTTTGCCCTTCGCTCGCGCAATTCTTCCTTTTATCTTCGGTTCGCTTCGCTTGCGACGTTACTGAATCAAACCTATTCGCCTCCTCTTCCTCCTCCTCCTCCTCCTCCTCCTCTTCCTCCTCCTCCTCCTCCTCCTTCTCTTTCTCCTCCTCGCCTCTGCTCTCCATGACTTCGTCATCTCATGATTGCTTTCTAAATCTCACGTACGTGCCGGAAAGTTCTATAAGAAGAAGTGAAATCGCTAAAAATCCTATCAGAGGTATAAGAGTAAAAATGTAATAGCGGGTAACTACGTGAAATTGATAAGATTTACGCTTCGATAGTTTAGAAAATAAAATAGAAATAAGAAGAGAATAAAAAGATTTTGCACAATTTTCCTCGAATACTGCAGGATAATTCGACAATTGCTTTCTGAGCGTATCGCAATTCCATGTGTAAATTTCGTAGTACAAATTCTTACCGCATGCATTGTCTTCACTGAAAGAGTAAATGCCATGTCGGTTGGGAGGTCCCTAAGTGAAAAAAAAAGAGAAACGAGCATTATTTCTGTCTCTTATAATATAACCGTGTCCGTTTCTTCCTTGCCCCGCCGAGTCTCATTTCGAGTCATGATCGGGGTAATGAGGCCCCGCGCGCAGTGGCAACGGACCGAGTAGGTACCCAAAGAGATGATGCGAGAGGAATGAGAGGCGAGAGAAGAGAGGAGAGGAATGGATCTCTCTCAAGTGATATCAACGTGAAAGGAACGGAGAGGAGTGCCTGCTCCGTTCCTGCTTGAGCACCAGGAAAAGGAGAAACGGGTGCGGGCGAGGAGGGGATAAAACGAACGGTGAAGCCACGATGTTGTCGGCGTAGTAGGGGTAAGGACGCTGATTATGGGGTGTCAAACAATCATGCTGATTGTATATTCTGTGCTGACTCCTTCTGTCTGCCTCCACGTCTACTCGTATAAGCTGCGAACTCTCGTTTCCCGTCTTCGTGTCCTTCTTCCTTCTCGTCGCGCAGTCATTCTCTTCCTCTCTTCTCTCTGGCAAGAGATTATGCAGAGAGAGAGAGAGAGAAAGAGAGAGAGAGAGAGAGAGAGAGAGAGAGAGAGAGAGAGAGAGAGAGAAGGATTGTCCGTCATGCCTTCTAAGAGGTTCGTTGTTGGAGAAAGGGACGAAAACTACGTTTCTCTAAAGACGCGTCATGGTGGTTTACGAAGAGGAAGTTATTTATCCGGCTAAGATAAACCAACAGTCGAGTAAAATTAGAAAAATCTGCCAGATGGGAAAAATACATAACAGGTTTTTTAACTGGAATCTCATAAATTTTAAAAATATAAAAATAACAAAAGAAGATACTGTGAAAAGAAAAAAGAAAGAAAAATATCAATGAATTTTAATAAGAAAAAAAACAATCATGTTCTCTTTTCCTTTTTTTTTTTTTGTTAATTACCGAGTTTCTCGTTGTTTATATATTGTATTTCTTCGTATACCTCTATATATTTTTATTCAACTTTTACGTTTTTTTTTTATAATTCTTGTCTTTTATCGCTTTATTTTATTTACTTTGCAAATTATTCTTTTTTATTTATTATTTCCTTTTTTTTTGTTATCATTCTTTGCTGCATGTATGTTCTTAGACGGCTTGTCTTACAGCGTAAAATGCTCTATCTATTTACTTATTTATCTCTCTCATGATTATGATTCGCCGGTATATTTTTCGGCTGCGCAAACGATTGACGATTTTTACGTGCGGCCAGTTACCGAGTGGTTAAGGTTAAGAAGCGTGTAATTCGCGTTGCGAGCTTCGTCCCCGGGAGATGCGCGCAAAGAATCCAGGAGCAGCTTGTCGCGAGTTAGCAAGAAGGAAATCATCTCTCTCATATCCCCCCCCTTTTGCCGGCATATTACTCGCCGGCGAGAAAGAGACAAAGAGGCCGCGGCTGCACCAGCCCAGCGCATCTCTCGGCTCTTTACCTATTTACCAGGGATGCTCGTACTTTACCTAGAAGATATCCAAAAAGACGACGAGGGAGAGCAACGTTACATCGCCGAGACCGAGATATCCACAGAAGAGGGGCCTCTGAAAAGAGCATTGAGAGAGGAGGGCCGATCTCGCGATTCCCACGTGCCTCTGTAGCTACCAAGAATGCGGCTACCTTTCTGGCTGTTCCGCGGATTTTTTCCACCTACTGATTGTCCTACCGTGGATCTCGGTTCCCAACTTCTCCGGCCTTCATGCATTTTACTCGTTAATACTTAGAATGCCGACGTGGCTTAATGGAAGCCTAGTGCGTGCTTGTACGAGATTATTACGCCTCCTTGCTGCTACTTGCTGCAGCTGGCACTCTTACTTAAACGTTATTTCGATGTTCTTGAGAACAGCACGATTTTATCCATGTACGTATTATATGGCGAGTCCAATTCCAATATCTCATTTTAACCGACATCCGATTGCCGTAAATCCAGTGAGCACAATCACAATTTTATTTCACCGCATTGAAATTATTAAAAATTCAAGGATGTAAAAAATAATTTAGCTTCTTTTTTCACATTATTATAGAGGAGAAGATGACATTATGGCTCCCAATTTACATTTTACACAATGACATTGTTAATAATCAATATTTAAATTTGAAACTTTAACTATATTCAAGGGCGTTGCTTAATCAATTCTAGATTCAAAGCTAAATATTTATTAGGACATTATTCATGTGGCGACGCTGCATAATGAGACGAAGAGAAATAGGAGTAACGTAATTTTCCATTGCAATGAATTTAAAAAATTTTGTTTTAAAAGACAGTTATTTGATTACAAAATTTACAAAAAATAAAATATTGCAAAATGTATGCAAATGTATATACGTACGCTTAACTTCTTATACATAGATCAATATTAAAAATCTGTAATACATATACTTGAATTATAGATTAGTAGTAGAGAAGAGAGCTGTCGAATAATTTTCATATAAAAACCTCGAAAAAGAGATTGAAGAAGAGATCTAATATATAGTATAATAGTATATTTCTAGTATACAGAAGTTTGTATTTATTATTATACACGGAAAAAAATGTTTAGGTGAATTGGAATTCTAGTTAAAAATGATTCAAAATTTTGGTTAAATCTATTAGATTTCTGATTAAATTTACTAAATATTGATTATTTCAGCTAGAATTTTAATAGATTTAACTAGAATTCTAGATCATTCATTTTTCACCAAAATTCTATAAGTTAATTCAATCAAACATTTTTTTCTGTGCGCATATAAAATTACTTATATTTTTTATTAAAGATATAGAGCTTCTTGTGTGTGAAATATGATTATCTTTATAACACAGTAGAGAGTATAGGATTACGTCCAGTTGTTCGAAAGTTCCCGAAGTCAGCTCCGCGAGAAACAGGCGGATAAGGGTTGCTTTTCTTAAACAGGGGAAAGGGAGTTGCGAGGCAATTAGGAAAGTGTCACACACACTCCTATCGCGACTCACCCTCGCAACATGGCGACCCCTATCATGTTCTATCACGAGGTTATTAACACGCGCTAAATCGTCTATAAGACGTGAAAAGATCTATGATACACTAAGCAGCGTTCTTAGCAAGTTAACGCATTTATTCAGCTTTCTTTAAAATTTTCTTAAGATAATTTTAAATATTTTCTACATAAAATTGCATTGAATCATACATTAAGTTATATTGAATAATGATACAAAGATTTGTGTGAAAAAGAACTCTCGAAGTAAATACAATAGATTATCGCTGTCGCACAGTTTGAGAAACGACGACGTAAACTTTTCTTCTTTGCAATTTGCACTTCTCTATAAGAAAGCAAAGTTCGAACCTTGGCCAACGAGTCTTCGATGCCTACTAAAATGACAAACGCGACCGCAGAACTTAATTAAACTCGTAAATCCGTCGGCACCATCGTAGACTTCCACGGTTGTTGCGTCTCTTAGTACTTATTTACCTCGCAATACATTCTATAAATGGCATCCTGGCCAATTAGAAATGTCGAATGCATCACATATTTTACCTGCGTGAACCATACGCTTATGACTGACTCTTACATTGCTACTTTGCATGAAAAAAAACTTAATGTTAATATGACTGCGTAATGATTTGATAATAACATCTTTATAAATGTTTTGTGACCACATTGTTGTAAAAAACGTTTCTGGATTTCTCACAATTCTATTCATTTAAGGAATCTTCCGTCAAGTACAAACAATTTTTTCAACAAATTAATTGTATATCTCTACGATTAAAGAATCAATCGATCAATTTCATATCAAAATTGTATTGACTCTAATTGGTATTTGCGAATCCAGTGGACCTAGCCATTTTTTTCTACGTACTTGTAAAAAATTGTTTATAATAAATATTTTTCAACTTTAAATAATTTTAAGTTATTGATTTTTTTTCTCAAATTTCACCTTCAAAATAAGAAAAATTGTTCAATTAATTTTAAGCAAATATACATTAATTTAAAGTATATTGGCGAATACTCGCGAATACTAGTTAAGAAAGTTTCAGAACGAATATCAATTAGGATTAAAAGAGAATTAATTGGAAATTATAAAATGAATCTATTATTTATGCGCTTCGGAAACATTTCTTTAGAAAACTCAAGAAAGAATTGCTCTTTGTGGATTCTAACATATTCGCTGGTCTCTGAAGATTCCGGACGATTCTCGAATCTCTACTGAGAAATCTTACGCCTTCCGCAAAATGAAATTTCAGAAATCCTCCTCCTCTTTGGCAGTGCCCGGTGGAACTTTATCGCCTGACGGTTTATCGCGTATCCTGGTGGTACAACATCCTTCGTGTCCGTCCAATCAGGCGCGCACTTGGCGGACGGCTTAAGGAAACCCGTGGCGACCGCTTAGCCCAACCGCGATAATAAACAGGGCAACCGTGCCGTTCCGTTTCCACGTATTCTTCGCGTTACATGACAGAGGACTAGGCGAAAGACTTAGCCGCAGATAGGCGAAAGCACAAGCGATTCCTTTCCTCACCTCCTAACGTCGAGTCCCCAAAGGATCGTATCTCCTGACGACGATAAAGTCAACGAGCATGTCTGACTAGAGAAATTTCATAATTAGTTCTGCGAGTGAAGTATATATTCATGATTTGACGATAGTCTCGCCCACCTGCGGCGAAAAAAGTTGAACAATTGCGCTAAAAAGAGATCCTTTTTCTTTAATCCTAGAATATCTTTATTTTCTGCCACTGTGAAATTCTAAGGAATTTGCATCGGTGTTAGAATCCTGTTAATAGTCATAATTTTTTTAATCGACAATTGTTCCCTTATTTTAAAAGACACAAAACGTGATTTTTGAGATGTTGTCATAAATTAATTAAGTAAATATTGCTTTATAAACCATCAAAAGAGAATTAATTTAACTTTATAAAAAATTATCAAAATTTTCACAACTAAAGAAATTGTTTTTTTAAGGATTGTGAAATGAAAATGACATAAATGATACATGTTAAAAATATCATTCTTCTTGCTGTTATAAATTGATTGATAGTTAATAATTTTTTGCAGAATTGAGAAATAGTTTTTTTTTCCTTTTTTAGGAAATTTAATTCCTTTAATTTCTACTTAAAAATTTTTCATTTAATTGTTAATTTTTTTAGTTGTGTCACTTTTAAAGTAAAGGAGCAATATTTGTAAATTTTTGTTGATTAAAATAGATTCTAATATAAATTTATAGTGTTAGATATACGATGATAAAAATACGGCGATTGAAAAATGCATCACGAATAATGCGCGACACGTACCTCGATAAAACTCGTTTGCTAGAAAGGGCAAACTCGATCGAATCAAACCCTTTGCTCTGATGCACCCACCGTTTTCCCACGCGATCGACGCGAGTTCCAGACCACTGGAGACAGACTATTACTACATCCCGCGTTTCTTCTGCTCACGCCTTTCTCATCGTCGTCATGTCTATTGCCAATTTAACTTCCGGTACTCAGATCTAAAAAAATCCGTCATTAATCCATATTGAGTAAAAAAGCTCTTAAAAGGCATCTTTATAAACTCTAAGATAAGAATTTTTTTATTAGACAATAGTTTCCAATACGTTGCCTTCTGGTTTTGTAAATATTTCTAAAAGCGGTTTCTAAAAGAGAGAGCGTTAAAATTACATCAAAGTTCAGTAATAATGTGATTGTAGCATTAAAATTTTCTTTTCGTTGAAATCTCCGTAGATAAAATGGAAAAGCGCACACGAAATCATTGGAAGATGATACGGATTATGCAAGGATGAGTGCTTAATGCCGAAAATCGAGACGTCCCTCAATCAAGAATACTGATTCGAATCGATTTGAGCTGATCGAGGAGCGATCTCGAGCAAATCGATCCAAGGTTGATTCGCTGGCTGAAATCGTAGAAAGAATCATGTCGGACGAGCGAAGCGAGAAAGTGATTCACGGAGATCGGGATCGTCATTTTACTGAAACATTCGTGCACATTGAACAAAAAAGCCTTGAAAATATCTCAATAAAAACAGCTTTTTATTTTAAAATAACGAATAATTTCTTTAATATGATATTTGAGAATGTCAAATATTTCACTTTTTTAAATTTATAACATTCGTGTATATTTATACAGGCAAGAAAAAAATCATTGAAAGTATCTCAATAAACATCGAGCTTTATTTTTAAAATAATGAACAATTCCTTTAATTAATATGAGTCATTTTGAGAATGTCACATATTCTGCTTTCTTTAATTTATGATGATAAAAAAACTTCTTAACATCATTCGCGATTCATGCCGTGTTCCTTCCCGTTACTTCTCTAAATCGTAAATAATCCCAACCTTTGCCGGCGGATTTAAAGTTCCACCACGTTCCTCGTAATCGTTGCCGTTCGCAGAAAATATTCACAATGAATTAGCATACTCTTATTCGGGCCGCTACAGGAAACTTTCTTCCCAACTTAACGAGTTTGATTTCATGAATCATATTGAAGATATTAAATTGACCGGATAGTTCACGGTTAGTATTGACAATGAGTCACATACCTCAAATGTGTTGTTCGCTGTTTATAAGTATACTTTATAAGTATATCTTATTTCATCATAAATTCTATAATGTAAATTCGGCATTTAATCTCAATGTCAGCAGATTCCATGCACACCAAAACAGTGTCGATTCTTTTTTTTTACACGATTTCGCATCTACACCGGAAATACCATAAATTCCAGTGTCATCACCTGATCCGTCGTCGTTATCTCGATACGTAACTCGTAATCTCGGTAAAAGATCTTGTAACTGCGAGATTGACGAATAATCCAGTGAAATAACTGATTATGAAGTTCCGAAAGATACACATCACACACAACATGTAGATCCCGCCGTCGGCAAATTTCATGCATCTATAGATGATCGGGGTACCTATAATTGAAAAAAACACGGGAGGCTCTTTGTGAGAAGAAGGAACACTAAAACAGGTGAACGGAAGTACTGAGGCAAGGTAGACGAATTAGGATCAGAGGAAGCCCATGCTCCCAGTCTTTTTTTCCTGTACAAAATTCCTGTACTCGTAGCATCGCCGGTACACTGACTCGATCGTGTCGACGGAAGAAAAGAGAGGAAAGGTGAGAGAACGAGAGAGAGAGAGAGAGAGAGAGAGAGAGAGAGAGAATGAAGAATAGAATGGATACGTAAAGGGAAGAAGAGAGTACTCTCGTGGAGGAACAAGAGAAGAAAAGAAACGAGAGACAAGACAAGAGAAGGTGGAGGAGGCAGTTACGTGATCCACGCTCGAGAAGGCACGGCTGCTTCCTTTCGATCGTACCATTTTGCCTCACAATGTTACAGGTCTCATCTGTCCCTATTTATTTTTTAATATCGGCAATACATGACGGTGAAGAATTTTCCGATATCCGCCTGTAAATTTCACCGTTTTATTTATTAATAATTGACTTTCTGGTATATCGAAATTTAACTGACAAACGTAATAACTTTAATCTATGAGAAAAAAGAGGAAGTGAAATTTTTATTATTTATTTTTTATATAACTGAAGAACATTTAGAGATTCAATGAGTTGTCTAACTCGGATTTCTCATACGGAATAAGGTGGCTTGAAACATGAAAATGAATTCGTACGTGCGTGATGATTCGCGAAAAAAAGCCGTTACGGACGACAGCAATTTATCAGCAAAAAATAAGCGAGCATTGTCGTGACAGAATTCAGTCAATAAACAATAACGGAATCAAAGACCAATCGGCAATGACCCATCTGAAATGCCGACCTAGCGCAGTCGAGCAAGAATTCTCCGAGGGCCTCTTCAATTCTTTTTTATTCTGAATTAATTGATAGCCAATCAGCAACACGACTTGAGCGTGGTCAATTGATTAACGATCTACTATCACTTTCGCTGATTCTCCATTAGTTAGAGACACTATACTGCTAAAATAATTCGCTGTAAAAACACAGAAGTATCGTCAAGGAAACAATACTTTCATGCACTTTCCAAATGAAAAACAATAATATAATTTCACTGGAATTGCACAAACTGCGTGAAAATTTTAATTGTAATAATAATATTCAAAGTCTACCTATAATATTACTATAACGTGAACAGTTATGTTACTACAAAATATATAGTTTTATTATAAAGGATTATATTATTCAAATCTTTTGTTAAAATGTACAAAGAAAATATCGCATAATAAAAGATACAACAATAACATCACTCTGAGATTATTACTTTTATCAGAAAAATCTGAAAATGAGAAAGAAAATTCGTCGTCACTACATTTGAAGGAGGACAGGGCCACCTACGCGAGTTTCGTCGGTCCGGATCCTAATGAAAGGCCTTCCATGACCCACCGTGCTCCAATACAAGGAATTTGAGTATACTGATTTAGACGAATCCGGATGAAGTCAAGTTCGAGTTGAAAGATTGTAGAGTCTCCAGCAGAGAGAACAAACAAGAAGTTATTCTGGGAAATAGCAGTGTCATTGAATGAAAGGAATCTCCCTGATTCATCTGGTTTTTTTCTATCTATTGCTGCGCTACTTTCTTGCGCGTTCCGATGTGCTCTAGATTCATTTAACAATTGCAATCAAGCTAAACGGATTTATAGAAAGTCTTTAAAAAATATGGAATATTTTCTTACTTTAGTTATAAAAATATATTCGTTTCAAATTAAAGAAACACGTACATGACGGATGCTGTTGAAACGTCTCAGGGAGAAAAATGATCCCAAAATTACGTGAAGAAAGGATCGCTGAATACACGTACGTATATATACACGAAGCGTACTGTTACCTCAATTATCCTTTCCGTCGCTTTTCGAAGACACAATAAATAACCGGTCTTTCAGAAGCCAAAAAGGCGTAATTGAAAGTCGCTTCCTTTCAGCGCCCACTTTTGAGGCGGTCCTGTGAAAACATTTAGTGTATAAAATTACAAGTAAACTCCGGAAACTCGTTCGCGAAATCTCACACTGATGCTTAGCAGCGAAACGATTTCACCTGAAAAGAAAATAGTATTTACTTGTTAGAGAGTAAATGTTTTATTGAATACTATATGTTCAGAATTTGAAAAGTCATCAGTGCATTAGTGATTATTATGATATTTGTTAATAGCAACAAGAAAATAATAAACTAAAAAGAAAAAGTTAAATATTTTATAAAATAAGTAAAAAAAACATATACTTTGATTGCAAAAATAATTATAATATTATGAAAAAAAATTGTTTCTTTCATGTATTGCAAACCATATTTCCATTCATCAATAGACTGTCATAAGCTGTCTAACAGTTCAGACACTGAACTATTAAACAGCGTCTATGACATATATTGATTAATAAATAAAGCTTCCTCTTTTCAATATTTTCTTTATCTATGTTTAATTATTTTATCGATATATATTGTCTTATTTATTAGCTGAATTATAACGTTTTGTTAACATGTCATTCTCATTACCTTTGATGAAATTCATCTAAGTTAAATTAAATTTTATGTATATTAATTTAAATATTAAGTAATGTTCTGCGTTTATTAGTAATAATATATTGTAATGCTTTTTATTATTGTATAGTGATATTAGGAAACACAATGATTTCGCGAATGTAAATTTCTAACATTGAAAAGGATCCGAACTAGGATCGAAACGTTTGGAGTTTGTATGAGAGATTAAATAGAGGAAATACTTCACACCGAGATCCAGCGCAGGCTTACAAAGGCATTAATTCATTGATCCATTCATCTTCTTATCATCTTTTAATTAGGACATAATATTCACATTTTTGAATTTTTTTAAATATTGCACTGCATTTGTCTAAATATGTTTTTTATAATTATAAGAAACTGAAAATTCCAATTTAAAAAATTTTAATTTAGTTGCTGAATCAAAATGGAATCAAGATAGTGTAATAATATATTAATTAAATTTTATTAAAATGTTCTTTTTTAAATTTATGTGTTAGTATTTTTCGGATCACCGACAAAACAAAGTTTCGGCTATTAATTCCTTTTGTATGTATTCCTAATGTAATTTAATTAATACAGTATATATAATATAATTATTTATCAATACAATTATTGATCAATAATATTATAGAACTAATCATACTTTTTTATTAGTTTACTTATTGAGACATTTATCTTATTTATTATAACAATTTGTTACAAATATTATTTAATAGTAAACAGTGAAATGTAATATAAATAATAAGATTTAGAAATGCAAATTGTGTGAAACATAATAAAAAAAAAACAATCGCGTATATTTTCTTAACAAATAAGTCAATATAATTCTATTTTTATTAACACTTTCGTAAGTGCATGGAACGCGATCGAGAGTTTTTATGTAATCTTGACAAGCAATTATTACGATACTATGCGGTTGAAGTTAAAACCTCGGTATTTCCGGGCGCATCGATGGAGCTCGCCATTCATACTTCGTTCTTCATTCATCCTGAAAATTGCGCGGGAACGTGCGAGCAAGAGGAAGATGCACAAGAGAGATAATCCTGACTAAGAGATGATATCAAGAAAGGCACAAACACCAAAATGTGCTAGAAGAAAAAGGAGATGAAGCAAAGAACTGAGAAAGAGTGAGAGGGGAAGAGGCAAATTCGTCGATTAGTTCTTTTTTTCAGCACCTAAACCTGAGGCCCCATTGTCCAGGCCAGGACAAATTACAGCGTATAATGCGTGCGTGTGAAACACAGGGGCCCAAACTTTGCGGCTAGCGCGACGTTACGCTAAACAGATTTCCTTCTCTTACAAATTCGGAACCAGCGAATTGAATGGAGCATCCAAGAACAGCGAGATAAAGGAATGCACTGGGGATGAATGGCGATGTGAATGAGAACGAGTTGCGAGAGAGAGAGGCGAAGGAGGGAGGAAAGGCGAAAGAACGCAAACCGAGCGAACGAAATTACCGGCGATGGTCATTGAAGTCGAGCAGCGCGTGAAGCAACAGCATTGTTGATCTCGGTTTCTCGCAGATTGAACCTTCAGGTTACTGACTCCTGCAGGATCTGTCGATCGAAAAGAACAGCGCGCAATCGAATTATTCTGAGGTGGGAAAAGACTATCGATACTTTGTATTCTTTTTCTTACGCATCAATTTTGATTTAATTGAGCCGTGGCCGTCAGACGAAATAAATGCAGTGTCCTTTTTATAATGTTGACATAGCATACATTTTACGTATCTCTTTTTTGTTTTTGTCTCTTATCTATAATTTATTATTATTTTTTTTTGTTATTTTCTTTTTAATTGTATGTTATCTTGAATGTTATTACTTTAATTTGTTTCGGTCTTTATTTCAGATTCATTATCTCTCTTTATATATTTTTGACAATTCATTATTTTGTTATTTTATCTGTAAATATATGTAAGTATATGTTTTTACTTTTATTTTCATTGTTAAACTTAAACTTCGAAACAACATTATGTTGATGCTTCACCTTTTAAGATACATTTTTCCTATTTTATTTTACACTGCATATTTATTTATATTTTATATTGTTTGCATTTCAATACTTTATCATTATAATTATAATAATTATTAGATAATATCATTATTTAATATATACCATTATTATTATT
>NW_017259428.1:382154-392143 GCF_001594045.1 Atta colombica
CATCACAACAACGACACAAAAAACAAAGTTTTCCAGAAAATAAATTTAAATCGTTAAAACTGTACTATTAATAATTCGCAATTTTGATGTAATGACAGAGGAATAAACGAATAGAGTAAATGAGTAGAAATCACGTAGAAAATTTTTAGTCTTCTGTTAATTTCGGTATTTTAATATTTTCTTTCGACGTACGAGATCGAAATAGCATCGGACAGATCAGGTCTTGCTGAGATCTCGTCGTCTCCGAGAAGAAACACTATCCTCGAGACAGGATACTCGGTATAAGAAGAAATCGTTGATGGTAAGCGATACGCACGAGTTTCCTGAACGCGCGTATGCATAAGACTTCTTTCGTTCGCTACGTTATGCTCAGTTTATGTGCCGACATATCGACCGATATATCGATCGCACATAGATGGATTTGGTTCGACGTTATATTAAGACGACGCGGCAATATCGACTTACATTACACGACCGAACGAGCATCTATCTTGGTGGGAACCGAAGCCCCATGAGCTTCTTGAGTTCTTCTTAACGGTTATGATCTCTCGGTTCGTCCGAGATTCTGAATCCTGCTCATGTCACGCTGTGAAGGATGAGACAATTAGACAAGATGTTTGTATTTCCGAAGATGTGCACAGTAGCAAAATAATGGCATCCGTACATTTTGATCCTAAATGCAGCTGACATAAGTTAATAAAGTTTAATGATTTGATTATATTTTTCGATTTTTTTGTTCTTATATTTGACACATTATAATGAACAACTTGAAAACGGTATTTTAAAAAGTATTAAGGATTAGTATCTAAGGCCGATTTTTAATTGATTGTATCATCGTGCGCAACATAACATCTTATCTAATTCTACTATGATAAGGCGAATTAGTATTCGCTGAAAGCACGTCGAACTCACATCACTTTTCTTTCTCGCCTCGAATAGCTTTAAGGAAAAGTTTGACAGGAAAATGTTGATATCTAACTAATAAGGAAAAAAAATGGAATATATTTTCATGATAAATTTACGAATGTAGCAATTCTGAATTATGCAATCATCGGTGCATTATGCGATTAAATATATAATATAATCCCAATTAGCTTAATTTAATTTACGTGCACTTAAAAAAATGTTTTAATAATACCAACAAGTACCAACAAGAATGACATTTTGGTAAAATCAAACAGAATTTCTGGTTATCATAATCAGAAATGAGTTGTTATTATATAACCAGAAATTCTGTTTGATCTCACTAAAATGCCATTCTTGTTGGTACGTTTTATTGATTTAATTAAAACGTTATTCTCTATGTAAAAATTCAGTAATTTGAGACGAGAAAAAGTTGGTTTTTTAAATCGCAACATCAATTGATAATAAAATGACTGCAGTATAACTTCTATGCAGTATAACTTCTATGCAGCTTGCTAATATCAAGGTTGCAGGCAGTCACGATCGCCTAGGCCGGATCTCTTTTCTCGGAGCACGGAGAAGAAATCTCTGAACAATCTTAAGTCGGTAGCGAGAAGATGAGGTCGATCGAATCGCCGGATAGCGGTAGCATTGCGGAGTGAAGAGATGAAGGATCGAAATGGTAGAAGAGAGCGGGGGCGGCGGCTAGATGGGAGGGAAACCGAGAAACGGCGAAATGACGGCGGTCGATGGATGGTTCGTTAAGTAGATGGCTGGTCGGAGGACTAAGCACCAAAACCACCTCACTGTGGTTTCACACCCGTGGAGTGAGAGAGAGAGAGAGAGAGAGAGAGAGAGAGAGAGAGAAGGGCAGAAAAAAGAAAGAGAAAAATATAGGACAGCAGTAAACAACTCGGAGTTCCTTTGGTCAGGACTCGTATGTTCCTTTGGCCACGGGATCGACGACGACGAGGTTGCGATCCTCCACGAAGAAGAACAAGAAGTTGCCTTCTGAGAATTGATCACCGGCGACAACGCGAGCATTAGCGTGACGACAATGATCAGCTGTGAATGGTCAGCTGCGATGAATGTTAAATCAACGATGATGACGACGAGCGAAATAGAGCAGCGTAACGTCGATCGTTAAATTATTACTCGAATAATCCAATGGAGAGTTCGAAGTGATCTGCTCTTATTTTTGTAGATCGGATTTTACGTTCCTCATTATGCATAGATGAAAGAATGGATTTTCCTACGCATAGGGGAATAAAGATGTAAATGACGTAGTTAATTTACATTTAATTATTTATCGTTTAATCGATATATTATGCAATAAGTAATCCAATCCACGTTTAACTTTATTATAATATGCATGAAAGTTTAAATTTAGAATATCACTAAGAAAAATGTTCTAATTGTACCAACAAAAAGTATAAACAAAATAAGTCGATCAGAATTTTCTGATTATTTCAATTAGAATATTTGATAAGTTTTATTATAAGTGTCTGATTTGTATACCTTTCTTCCAAAAGTTCAATTAATACGATAAGACTTTTCCAGTGTATTTATTGATCTGTTATTTATAAAAAAATGTAAATAAAATAATGTATGTGTAAAAATGATTACAAGGATATACATAAGAGAATGATTAAATGCATTATATAGGATAGTATTAATTGGAACGACAAATTTGAAAATGTCCCTAAAAAAACAGGGGACGTATGGTCACCGTACTAATAAAGCATTGTTAGACAAAAAAGGAAGAGCGAAAAAGAAGAAGATAAAAAGCGATCCTTCGTTCTGAATGGAATAGGACGTTATTTTTCTTTTCTCACTCGTCCTCTCATAGAGAATCATTCGAGAGAAGCGGACTATTATCCAACAGATGGTCCTGCCGACACCAATCCGAGTAGAGTGTTGTGTTAGTGCCTTTGTTTTGTTACCGTTGTTCCGGTAATTGCGGCAAATACACGGCCATTTTCGATAATCATCCCCTTCTGTACCCTGCCTGATCGTCCTGCATGGCGGTCCTCTTTGAGAATTTCGAAACGACCTCGACCTTCCGCTTAGTAGGCGTAACGACAGTTTTGCCCGAGAACTGATCGGTACCGACCTCGACCTCACCTCATAATAGAGCTCGGCCGATTTGAACGATATTCGAAACTATATCATTTGTACCTGTCGCATATATCAATGACTTGAACTTGTCCTACAAAGAAAAGATTGGCTGAATATGGCATAACAATTTTAATTAATTGCAGCAGCTTTAATTGCGTTAATCTATCCGCAATATTAGCAATTTAGCAATAGGATTTCGATAGGATTGCTAACACAACACAACCAAAAATTGATTGCTTCAGCTAATTAAAAATATTATGCCATATTTTACCATCTAATTTGCTGTAGCAGCTAATCTTTTCTTTCAATGTATTTCTAACAAATAGAACACTGGCCTAAGAAGAATAGCATGGAAATCCCCCAATCTATCATCAACAATTAATTGCAAGCATCACAAGATAACGTGATTGATGACGAATTCTAGTTAATGTTGTTACTAACGACAACTAATTGTAAGCATGACAAGTATTTATAATTACTGATAACGATGAATTCCAGTTACTATTGCTAAATAGGGGAAACTTGAAAGAGATTGTAACGAATTCGCGAGAATAGTATTTTACATATATTTTCCATATGAGAAGACAGAGGTATTCCCCACACGCGTAGCTTGCACGCGAAAATAGATAATTCCGACCAGTCTCATATTAATTTTCTTCGAAGCGTGAATAAAACGTTTAACAGCGATGAGATATAATTATCATTCAACAACGTGCTATTAACAGAGATTTTATTAGAAGTCTCGCAATACAAATTATGTATATCGAAATCTTACAGAGATAACTCTACAAAAAGATAGGACTGAGATAAATTTGCAATTTTTCATTTCTGAAGAAATTTAAAATATTTTTCCAAAAAGTAATGAAAAGTTGTCTCGATTTTTATATAAATTTTTTAAAAATTAAAAAAAAGTTGTTTTCAAAATTATTGAGTTTTCTGTAAGAGAAATCGGAATTCGAAATACATCTCGAAACTTGTCAATGATCAGTAGTAGTGAAGGGAACAAAGTGAATGGTGAATACCCTTGAAAACCGATTTTTATCATTAACCAGTCTTTATTCATTCAGTGATTATCATCAATGTTTTTACGGATTTTTCTCACCAATTGTTCCATTAGAAATGCTTGTATCTGTTATATATGATATATTGCTAATGTAAGTAAAGATCATCTAGGTCAATCTTTGATTTTTTTTAAGAATAAAATTATATAAACATTAAAAATTATTACAAAATACTAAAAAAATATATGCAAAATATAATATACAAAAGTTAAATTTTATATAATGTTCTATCAAAAAATCCAAAATCAAAGAAACGAATATTTTTACCAACATTTTGGAATATTTTATAATTCTACAATATCTTTCTAGGTGAGAATAAAATAGAATGGTATATAATATGTGTACATTTTAATTAAATGAAATGTTTCATCGCTTCGTACATATATGGGACAATGACACCGAAAAATTTCTCCGAATCGTATATGATTCATCGCATTATCATTTTTCTCTCTGTCTTTCTCTATGTTAAGAATGGTTTTGTACATAATCGGGACATGATACTTCAGAAACTTATGACCAGTAATAGCCATAAGACCAGTAATATTACTAATATTTCCAATAAATACAGAGCTGCAGAGAAAGATGACTTGACTTTTTTCGTGGAAGTGAGATTGCAATTATAAAAATTAATAAAATGACTTCCGCCGGAACTAGAATTATTAAATATTTAATAATATTATCATATTTAAATCACTCATTTATGTAGAAAACTCATTTATGTAGAAAAAATCCAGGAAGACATGATTTGAAAGTTACGAATCATTCGATCGTATATTTACACTTTTACTAGCACTTGTTTCGCAATCGTTGCTTTACTTAATGATCTTGATCTCGACGACGCGATGCTACTCGTTTCTTTCATACGAGATATATACGTACAATGCACATACATTCACTTCCAGCGTTTAAGTTTCCGTCGCGCCTACTTCGATTTATGACTCATATCAATTAATCTGCCTACGTTACTCACTCGAAACTCCGTTACCGACTCATACGATTTGCTGCGCATTTTAAGAAGCACGTTTTACAGTACACTGCCATAAGACGATTCAGTTCTTTAGTTTCTGACGGATTACATACGGAATTTATTTAAATTAAAATTTGATATATACGATTTCTTTTGAACATATTTATTGCATTAAAAATTTATTTTGAATTAAAATATGAAGGTAAAATATAAATCGTTTTGCAAATTATTTATGTCATTGGTCTTATTTGTATAGAAAATTGATCAATTAATCAAATAACATTTTCTGTTATAGACACGGGTATCGGTACTACAGAATGGGCTTATCCATCCACAGCGCCGTCTTATCCGGCTCCTCCAGTCAGCAGCAGTGGTTCCTATTCTCCTTTACCTGGCGGTGCGTTTTCATATCCAGGAGAATCATTGTCACATCATCCAACAACGGAACCGGTACCATTACCAACCGGTACGATTCATTAATACATAAAGTAATCAAAAAACTTGAATTCATTTACGTCGCTAATCCAGCAATGTGATTCGCCGACGCATTGCTAATTAAGAAACACCTACGACGATTTAATACATTCTGACGCATAACTCGTTCCGGGAAAAAGTTTCGTAACACGCTATCTCGAAGGTGTATCATTTGTATCTATTTTAGAAATTATATTATAGATAATCGATTTTTTAGATGTGGAAACTCTACAGAGTATAAATCACCTTATCATCAATTATATTTATAGAAATAGAAATGATTCTTGATCAAATAGAGCAAAGTTATACGCACAAAAAAGATTTTTGGAAGATTTTAATTATTACAAAGAAGGAACGATTTTGTTGAAACATCTAAAATTTTACTGAAAACAATCTGAAACTAATTTTGTAGCAGATCATTAAAATAATTTGATTGGAAATTTCAATTGATTGTTAGAACATCAAAATTTTTTACAACGATTGCTCATCAATTTTTAATTTTTGGCATCATTCTTTCGATAGTTCAGCAAAATTATTTTAAATATTTTAGCAAAAGCGTTTTTTCCATGTAATAATTAATATCTAAAAATTCACCAACATTACAAGTTATTTAATGTTTTTATTTGCGCATTTTGTTATAAATATCCTTTATAATAAACGAAATTTTGTAAATTAGTAGACTGTAGAGACTTTGTAATTGTTTTCACGATTATCGAATAATTTGCAAATCGGAACATTGTTTTCTGCTTGCAGTACTTCCTTCGGAAACTCAACAGGATACCTACACGCCGAATTGCGTGTCCATGTACTCAGGACATGGCACCTCGCCGACCACGTCCTTGCCCTTGGTGCCGACCAGACCCAGCGACCCTGACATTTTTGCCGGTAGTGGCACGGGCAGTGCGGGTAGCCCGGGTTACCATTACAGTTCCTGGACACCTGGTCCGGCGACCCCGGTCCCAGTGGCTTCCCACAATTACAATCCCAATTATCAAGGCTACTACAACAATCCGAGTCAGAATTACATCACAGGTCCGACACCGATGGTCCTCTATCCTCAGCTATACAGCACCGTCAATCAAAACCAGATTCATTTGCATCTGCACGGCGATCTGAGTGAGGAACAGGTCACTATAGCCGGTGGCAATCTTACTATCAGTAGTATTCGAGAAATCGGCGTACTTGGCGAAGAAAGCGAGCAAAGAAATGATGTATGGAGACCATACTAAAAAGAAGAAATCTGTGTTATCATTGAAATTATGCGACATATCGTGTGTGCAACTTTCCGCTAATGCGCAATTTTCCGAGTGTGGCAATATAATTTCTAATTAGTGCTCTAATTAGTGTAACAAAGACAGCAGGATCTGTACCAAGTACTTTCTAGAAGAAAGATGTGCATAAGATAAATGCTGTGTGAATAGCAATATTTCTTCGGATCATCCGCAATTATGCGAATTAATGCGTCTGTAAGAACCCAGGTGAATGATATCCGGTATGATTTCCCGTAGTGCATCGCGTATATGAAAGTAAAAATTATTGACTCATTCACGTTGCAGCGAAGTGAGAAAGTGAGAAACGAACTTTACTAAAAAAAAACTTTTTCAATTTATGAAAAACCATCCAGTAATGAAAGATTTCATTAAAGACTCCTAATGAGATTAATCAATGAGTGAAGAATCGTCATTGTGCGCACAAAAGTGAAGAGTCTTTCGATGTTTCATAGTGTATTTGAAATTAATTCATTCATGTTGAACATGAGATGAAATGAAATAAACTTTATTGAAAAAAAACTTCTTAGAGATTAGCGAGTCTCTGCGAAATCTAATTAAATAAAATTAATAAAACTGATCAATGATTGAAGAATCGTTATGTGCGCGCAAAGCGGGATCTTCATTCGATTGTAAAACGAGTTGAGAATCGGATCATGAAAGTATCATTTGATTCTTGAGCGGAAAAGTTAGTCAAACCCTGTAACGTTGTAAATATACACATATTTTCAGAAATGAAATAAATTTGCTCGATAGGTTTTTAAATCCTTTCTCTTGACATGGAAAAGTTTCAACACGAGTATCAAGAATAACCAAATACATTTGAAAAAATTCCTCTTATATCCATAGAATATACTATGTGAATAAACTTTTTTAAACTCTTTCACAAATTCGAAATTAATTTCAGAAATAATGAACGGATCATTCCGTCTTCACACATAAATGCGATAGAAAACTTTTCATTCGCACGGGAACGAACTATAGCGACGCTGTTGTCTCTTTCGTCATGGGGGAACAGATAACCCTTTTTACGAGCGCAGCAAGCTCTATTTAATATTTAAAGCACGTTGGAAATGACGAACGGATGGATAGTTGCGGTCTGGCTGGTCGCGACATCGTCGGTTCGTCGTTCTTGCGTCCCTTTATTAGCGAGTCACCCCATGCTGCCTCGCGTCAGCTAAATCTTTAAACTTGCCTCACCTAAATTAGCCCATAGCATATTTTGTGCAACAGCTAATTTATTTATAAAAAATCATACAGGTAACACCTAAATTACAGTCACATCATATTTAAATTAGAATAATTCTTTTGAAATCACATGCCTTTGCACTCTAATTAAACGTGAAAAGATTAAATAATTAATTTTTCACTCAATTTTCCCATCTTCTCTTCTTTCACAATCTTCTTAAATTTATTGGATTTATGGACAATACATAAATTTTAAGTCAGAAATCCGTCGGAAACAATACGCCACGAAGATGTACCATCGCATTTGATAGAAAATAATAGAAAATAATAGAATATCGTCTAAAAATACGATAGAATGAAATTACTACGCTACTGGCTAAGAACTTAATAAGCGTCTTGGGGATTTTGCTGTTTGACAATATATATATATATATACGAGAACGAAGTAATCTTCATAAGTAACTGAAATCAAAGTATAATAAGAGACTGGAAATACTAAATGTCTACTTCCCAGTTACAAGTAATTTCTTCTTGTTTTCTTCTTTAATATATAACCACATTATTTGTTTCTATAAATAACTACAAGACTAAAAGTATTCAGAAAGTATCTAAAATAAAAACAAATGTTAGTTTCTCATTAAAATTGATTGAATCGTCACAAGTAATTTATGAAATGAATCTTTGCAAATGCTCCACTATTTCTTCGCAATCATTAAAGAGTTAAATGATGAAAAAGGGGTTTAATATCTGATATTTTTCATTTTTGTTTCTTTTTCCTCTTGATAATAGACAAAAGTGAGAGGCAAAATATATTATTACGATCGAAAGTACTGATAATGGTGGAAAGCCGGACGAAAAATTCTTCCTACTTCAATGACTTCACACTTTGGAGAGATCTCTTCACTCTTCCCCACTTCTCTTGTTTACAGCCTCGACGCGTCCTACGAATAGAACGCCACGAATAAAACCACGGAATAAGCCAAGGCGGCCGTCGCTCGTAAGCTTCTCTCTTTACGAGGATGACTCGACTCGCAGTCAACCGCAGACGAGAGTCTCCCGCCCTTTCTACGTCCGTTAAAACGAACTGAAATACGTTTCGTCTCGCAGGAAATGGTCGACATCTTTGGTACCAGCCGAGCATGGCCGATGGGAATAAATCGCGTAATAGAACTCGCGACCCTTGATCGAAACAGTCTTTAAATCCTTGATAAAATATTGTTCGAGAACTTAATATGCATCCAGTTTTAGTAAAACACAATTGACAATAAAAAAGATTAAAACATATAAAACAATATAAGACTCTTAATTTAAAAAAACAATACAAAGGGCATGTAGAGTCGATTAAATAATTACTTATTCGAATTTTAATAATATAATATATTTCATGTCTTAATAATTCTTTTACACTCAATATTGTTTAATGCCCTTTATAATCATTGTATTGTTTTTTAAAAAAGCTTAAAAAGATTAAAATTATTTATATTAAAAATTTAAATTATATTCCTAAACAAAAACGTGCAACAATAGTTACTTATTGTCAGTAAGTATTCATAGTAATAAAATAGTACTCAGATATCAGAATTCATTTATTTTAACTTTCATACATCTTATTAGAGATATATGTTTCGTACTGTATATATATTTTCTTCCATTTACTGTATATATATTTTCGTGGACACGCATCTTTTAGCTGTATTGAAATCTATAACGATTTTCCAGTCGCACTACTTTTCATACATCTAGATGCATTTTGGGGAAAAACGGAGGATAGGCACATTTTATTATCAATTATTAATCCTTCCATTTAAACCATCTGATGTTCAACAACATTTATAACATTTATGGAATACACCATACGTAGAGAAACATCGGACATAATATCTGATATATATATATACATCAACGTTCAATTATAATCTCTACGGCGTTACAAAGGAAATAAATTAAATAAATAAATAACACCAACTATACTTACGTTATGTATATAACGTAATATATATATATATATAT
>NW_017259428.1:392243-421765 GCF_001594045.1 Atta colombica
GCGTTATATAATAAAATATAATACTCATTACAAGGAATACGTATAATCCTTTTCAAACATCAAAATTCTTTACTCTACTTTTTCTTCTATAAAAAAAGATATTCGCTATTTATTCCAACAAAAGAATCCGCGCAAAAAATAATAGTATTTTCCGCTCTTAGAGATCATCTTGATAAGTAAAAAGGAGTGCCGATATCACCTGTATCGCGAGATACCTTTCATTTGTCGCTCGTACTCTTTTCAAGCTTTACGTTGGAAGCAAAAATCCGATACACCCGGCACTATGACCGAACCGCAAACTACAGTTAAGCGCAAAGAGCATAAAATGAGAATCGAGAAATGTGCATGCTGAATGGATCATAAATAAAATCCTTGTCTCCGACATGTCGACGTGTCGACATATACGGAAAAAATAGAGACTCGCGTGATAACGGAAACCTCGTTTTTTTTTCGAAATCAATTTACTTTTATATATATCGATTGGCATATTTTAATTTTATCGAAAAGTACGACTAAAATATATCGACAGATTCTACATCTTTTCCCCACATACCACCTTTCAATTTTATCTATCTATCACAGTAATAATAAAGAACTTAAAAAAGTAAGTCAAGCATTAAATCGTTCCTTCTTTGTCTCTTGAAAAGTCTTATAACTAAGGCCGCGATATATATCTAAAGATAATCGCTATTAATTATTTGTCAATCCATAAAGCACAGCGATACGATGAAACAGAGCTGAGAGACGTTGTTTCAGATTTTGATCTACGGCATGCCTGGTCAATATTCGCACGCCACGTACAAAAACCGGAAGCAACGGTGCTAATCGTTCATCCTGCAAAAAAGATTCCCAAAAAATTCGTATAAAAACTCAGACTTAAAGCAATTAACAATTGATAAATTCAACAATTCTTATGAGAAATTAAATTATTTATTGAAACAGATTCTTACTTATAATTTTGACAGTTTAATATTAGTCCTTCGATTCCACTTTAAATGTAGCATACTCGAATTTTTTAATTTTTTTTTTATATTATCTGTTGTTATTATCGTAGATACGTACATTTATATGTTATCATTATATTTTTTTAAAAATTATATGTATTTTTTAATTAAAAAATGAAAAAATTATTTAATAATTACAGATTTTTCTATATTGTATTTGAAAATGTAATACAAAAAGTTTAGTTATAATTTAGATCTGGATTAAATATTATTTCAATAAGAAATATATGTATATGTATATTAAAAAATAATTAAGATAAAATGAGAAAATTTTGAAATTTAAACTATATAATTTTAAATTATATAAAATTTTATTGTTAAATATATAAATATTGATCTTGAACTGTTTCTTTCGTACATAACATTCATTTTTACATGAAAAACATAAATATCCAATTTCAATCACTTTTTGCAATGACTATACATTCTTATCTACATTTCGATTGATAAACATTGTTATATGTTAATTTTTATGCAATATTATTCACAGTATTCAGTGTAATAACAATATATAGTATAAAATGGCATCGAAGGAATAAAACTTGTTATATGATGACTGCAAAATTATGTACATAAAAAGAAAAATAAAAAACTCACTGGTAAAGCTAAAGCCCATTCCAACGCAGTGCTCAAAATGTCTGCCCAAGCTTTCCTATGAGCCTCGCTATCTTTATTGACGTTTCGCCTCTGAATTTGCACTTCCTGGTTAATGATTGACTGACTCTCAACTGTAAACGTCTCTTCTTCGTTTCGTAAAAAGGGATTTGTCCTAAAGCCACGCTTGCTACGTTCATAGTCGCGCAATAATTCGTCTATATTGTCAAGGATCTGAGAAGATTTAGAATTTTTTTTATCCTGCTCCTTAATACTCTTTTCTGGTTCATGAGTTTTATTGGAAGGATCACTGGACATCCAAGCGGGTTTCCTGCGCAGCTCCATCACCGATTTTGGACGGGAATCCACAGAATTGGCCTGCAAAGATTCATCTTTGTCTTCAAGATCTGCCGCCATGACAAATGTTAAGGATTTCCGCCTGGATAATGGACCCACGTCGCTACTACGTCTTTCCGAATATGATTTTTGATATAAAAAGCCTTCATCAGAAAACGAATTTCGATTTAGCATTTTCATATTAGCCATAGAAGTTCTCATGGAAATCGACTCTGTTTTCCAATGCGAATCCAAATTATAAGAAAAATCATCACGATTGTACATTTTGGGGGGCGCCGGAGTCATGGCATTATACTTGGCGTCGATGTAATCCTCGCTGGAAGTTCCACCGGAACGGTCAAGGTAAACAATCTTCTCCGTGACCGATCCCAATCTGGATACCGGTCTAGAGTCGTCGGTTTCCGGTTCGGATTGTGGACCAGAATCGGTTGAATATTCTGCGGCCAAATCCGACAACCTGAAAGGTCTTGGATCGTTTTCGCTCTCAGCTCCAAGTTCTTCTAAGCCGCTCTCGTCATCCAAATTTGGATTGTACACGTCGTCTGGATCATCCTGATCATCTTCCTCATTATTATCCGGCTGATTTTGACAGATACCAGGATATTCTTTTTCCGTTGACTCAACGAAAGCTGATGGAGTATTGATGACGAGTCGATGATCGATAGACTCTTTCTTAGTAATCTCGGGATAGGGCTGCATCACAAGCAAGAATATGTTTCTCTCTGCGAAACTGTCAACCTTAGTGTATCTGCCGTCCTCATCAAGAACCACTTCAACGTAAGTTTCGCAAAGTTCGTCAAAGATCGTACGAAGTTGGCGCAGATATTTATTGAGCTTTCGATGCTTGATGTCATAGACGCACTCTCTGTCGCCCAGTCCTGTGCCCAAAATAGTCTTCACCAGTTCCAGAGTCGCGTGAAGCTCCTCTATCTCGCGTAAACATAGCTCGAATAACGTGATAATCTTAATGGTCCAAGCAGCTGCCGCTTGACGATATAAATTAGCTGGTTGCTTAAGATTCGTCACCGTTTTCAGCAAGAATTTCAGGCCAGGCCGGCAATCGAACTTCAGTGCGGCGACGTACGAGATGTCCAGAGCAGAAAGGAAAATTTCCACATGATGCGAACTCAGATGAGACAAATAACTTCGTTTGACGTTAGGATTAGGCGAACTGCATGGCGTCGAATGCGGTATCACGTGAGATAAACTATGGAAAAATGTTCTTTCCTATCATTATATAATCATAACACTCTACACACATATTTATCAAGAATTTCGAACAAAGTTATTAACCCTACATTATTCATCTGATTTTTGTTAACCTTAATTATTCGCGTGGGATATTCCTGATACTCCAACATTATATCTCAATTTTCAATATTATTTTTAATGATTTACAATTAAATAAAAATTAATAATATTTTATAATCCTTTAATAAAGATAAATGCAAATCTTTTAAATTGTAAAACAATATTTACGCTAAATATTATACCTATAAATATTATACCTATAAATAGCATATATTTAACAAATATATACAATTTATAAGGTGAAAATATTCTGAACATTTTATGAGTAGTAAGTAATTTTAATTTTGAATTAACGTAAATAAAACTATTGACAATTTAAACAAATTCCGCGTATTAAATTAATAAGTAATCGATATTATATTATATAAAATACATATTAGCAATATTTTTTATTACTATGCAATGAATGCAAAAAAAAGCTATATACGAACCTTGAAGTCGAAGGGCCAGCACCTTGAAGAAGAACACTTGCGATGCAATGAAGCAGCATCTGATGTACCAAAAGTCCGACTACCAACGCACGCAACTGAACTCTAACGATGTAAAGATCGGGATTGAGAGTAGCGCCTACGGCAGGAGGGTACAAAAGGAACACGTACGACTTTTCATCAAGTGATCGAGAATCCTCTTCGATCCGTGTTTGTTCCTCCAGGAGGAACACCTAAAGACACAAGCGTGTCAATATAAAGTCTAAACTTGTTTCAAGCAAAATTCTGAATATATGATATGATACAGTTTTTTGAAGATCTGATGAATTTTGTGAAAATTTGCTATATATTTTGCTACAATGAAGCAATCGTTTAGTCTTTGTAATGTTTTAATTGCAAGTAAGATTATGTTTTCATTATCAAGTTTAATAATGCACTGGAAAGTTTTGTGCAAAAAAATATTCCAATTGAAAATACATTAATTATTATTATAATTATATAGCTTATTGTCATGTAATATGAGTTAGAAAAGGATATCGCTTTTATTAAATAAATGATGATGAGAATAATCTTAATTACAATAATAAGTAACGGTTATGCACTTAGCCTAACACGACTCCGTAATTTTTTTCCAATTGCAAGATAATGTGTGCAAACTACGAAAGCTGCAGCTTCTATAATACGGTGTCGTGTACCGTTACCTACACGTTACTGTGACAGTGAAATTCTAGCCATGGACCCAAGCCATGGATTTTAATAGTGATTCGTAAGATCGTGCCAAGTAAAATTGAAATGATGATTTCAATCAGCGACGAGATCCTTTTTCATAAATTTATTAAAATAAAAATCAAAAATTACAAATTTAATTATATTGCTTCTCTCAAAATATTTTAGGCATTTTTTTAGTAATTTATTAAAAAATGAAAAAATTAGCAATTATTTTCGAAGCATAATAGATGTGAACGAAATAAAATTTCTATTTAAGTAAAAATTTAATTTAAAAAGGATAATCGCAATTATATCATTAATTTTTTTCTCTTTTCTATATTATAGATCTATATACAATTTATATGACAATATTTATATCTTCATTTCTTGAAAAGGATCTCGTTAAAGCGCCTCTGCATTCTAACCCGTGCCTTCTACCAGCATGTGCAAATGTTAAAAAAAAAAACGGATGATCCGAACCGAATGGCGTTTCCTCGTCGACAGGCATATTCCAAATTGATGACCTTTTGTTTAAGGTAAAGGATGAGTGAACAGTCAATTAACTGATAATAGAAGCTTTATATTTGTTGACCACAGTCATTCAGCGTACAAAAATACATAGGAAACATTTTGACTCTGTCATGTCGCCAATATCAGCAACAAGCTTGGAACACATCAAAAGCGATCGTCGATATCTTATGCTTGCGTCATATAAAGTACTCGTGTTCAATGTATACATAGATAAAATATGTTGCTCGGTATACAAAAATATTTTTTAGATTGAAAGTAGCTTTTAGAATTGCTCCTGATTCAAATAGGAGGGCTAAAACTTGGCCTGTCGACGACGACGTGAAGGCACGCCTCCACGACTCTGTGAATCACTCGGCGTGGATGTCGGACATCTATCCACGTTATTCGCTTTTCTGCCGGTCGAAATGGTGAATCTCGATACGATACAATAACATTTTTTTTTTCTCTGGGTTTGATCGGTTCTTAAAATCCATGACGTGAGTTACCGTGGTCGGCTAGAGCCATTGAGGGCCTGTGTTCGTCGTAGTGTTAGTGTAATCAGGGGGTGTCGTGTGCTGCCTACAACCGATGGGGTAGGAAGTAGTGTGCTGGTCGATCAGTGTCGTCTCAATGGTCGTCAAATCCTGGAAAGGCGTCGTCGGCAGTGACGCCGCGCTCTGCCTCTTGATGGCAGTCAATACCTCACGCAGCTGGCTCACCTGGGAGCAAGTCAGGTCAGGAGGGAACTACCTATGTCCCTGTATCTTTATCTTTCTTTTTTTTTCTACCTTTCTCTCCCTCTCTCTCTCATCTTTTTTCACACAACTCGGACATTCTCGCATTTCATCAGAATGAACAATACATTATTAGAAGTCTATCAAGTGACAAGATGTCTATACAAGGAAAAATCATCTATTATCAAACAGATGATAAAAGTCGGTAGTAAAAATATTAATAATTTCGTATAAATTTTAAATAATTTTCGCACCTCGTATTTACACATTGATTGTCACATTTTGATTTATATCCATTTAATATAATGTTTTTTTCCGAAATTAATCATATTAGCCCCATAAAGCACAAAAGTTGATAACAACATTGCTGTTAACGTTTGCAATGTTACTGCAATATTGCTGAAACGTTGAAATGTTGCTGCAATATTGCTAGAATGATATGTGCTATGTGGGACGAAATATACTATATAATCTTGATATCATGATATGTGAATGATAAATGCAGAAATGAACTTTCTGGAGCATTGTTTATATATTTCGAATGTTTCGTCTCGTGATTACGAGGAGCACATCAATAAAGCACATTGATAGTAACAACAACAATTAGAAATAACGGAGGCTCTCTCATTAGCATTCTCCCCAGCGTATGACATCTTTCGAAAATAAATCTCGGATTACTTACCTGAGCAGCGAGTTGTCTCAACCGTTCCGTTTCTTCCGGTGTCGCATCGCGGCGCGCTGCGACCTTCACTTGGGCGACGTCCCCGTAAAAAGATTCCGATCTGGGCGAGAAAGCCATGGTCAGCTGGTGCAACTCCTGTAACGAATTTGAACAGGCGCGGTAGCACGCGACACCGCAGACCTCCCATTGTTCCGAAGTGAGGAGTGGTCCGCTGCTCACCAGGACATGCCTGCCAAACACGGATTTAATCTCTTTGTGATTCGTTAAACCATTTTGTATTAATCATGATTTTCAAATATTCGGTCGGGGAAAAAGTTTCTTTGTATTTAAAAAAATTTTTTTGCACAAGTTTTTCATTTGTTGCGAAATTTTCGTTACAATTATATCATTTGCTAGAACAAAGTTTCAGCTTTAAGAATTTGTTTTTTAAATTGTTTTAATTGCGATATGATTTTTATCCAAATTATGAACAATCAAAGTTAGAATGCTTCTTTACTTAATTCGCGAATAACTTAGAAACAAAAAATCAGATAATCGAAAATTTTCGTAAATTTTTTTTGACGTCAGACACGTCAGAGCTCCCAAAAGTGAAAAAAATTTTTCATCTTCTTCAGTTTGTAGTTTTTTAAACGTAAAAATTATTAAACTTACAAAAACTCAAAAAATATAGTACCCTTTCGAAAGAGAGAAACTTTCAAAAAGTTTCAAACTTTATTATTTCAAATTTTATTAAATTCTTTTTTTTTTAATTTCATTCATTTTTGACGAAAATATTGTATATATAATTTTGAATTAAAAAATACGAAGAAACTTTTTTTCCGGCTCAATAAGAATAGCAAGCAATAACAATAATAAAAAGTAAAAAAATTTAGTTCTTTCCTACGCATATTTTTTTTTATTTTCTGCGTAGAAAGGTGTTACTGAAATATCTAAATTTTACTAAATACAAATCTAAAAATAATTTTATTGGACTCTCAGAGTAATTAAGACGTTCAAAATGATTACTAGAATATTCAAACTTATTGCGGCATCTCAACGATTTTGCTAAAGTAATCTAAAAATTTAATCAGATATAAAATCGCTCAAGCTGGTTGCTAAAATGACAAAACTTTTTGCTCATTATACTTAAATTTTCTACATTATTTTGATCCAATCATTTTATTTTTATCTATGTCTACCTAAATTTTTAGAAATTTCAGCAATCATTCTTTTCGTATACAGTTAGAAGAACTCGCAATCTTAAAAGAACATTTGAACCTTCTACATCACATTTTTTTTCGGTAATAAATCTCACAAGGACATGAACAACGATCGGTGAATGGTAATCAGATTTCTCGCGTTACTATGTCAACAATAAAGTTGGCCAACGCCTTCTGCGCAGTAGATATCTCAAGCAATCGCTCTTTCATAGCTATGGCAAGAATCATCCGATCCGCTGGATCATACTGTGGAAGTGGGTTGTCACTGAGTGACACTAAGATTTCAGATCAAGATACCGTTCGGTTCGTCATTCGCGAACCTGCTCCGTTTTTAAATTCCGACGTACATACAGAACATGTGTACATCGATACCTCGCGATCGGCACCGATTCGCGAGATCATGTTACTGACTCGAGCTAGTTGGATGTATACATGTCTGCCGTGTACATTAATATAGAGAAAATGCGCCGATGGCTCTCCAGGTGGATGCAGCGTGTGCAGTCGTTAACATGACGCTCCAAGGGTGTCGAATGTCGGTGGCTACTTTATCCTACCGGACAGCTTGTCAAGCTTCGTTATCGTCTTACACGCACGCTCCGCTCCGCCATAATAGCGATATACCTAACTTAACGTTCGTCACGAGATACATTCCATCAAACTTAATTGATGTACCAATTCACTCTGTGAATCAATGCGAACCAATCGATAGGCTAAAAGCATCTCTAGATGATATAGCCAATGTATATGCCAATCTTGCACACATTCGTTAAATGTTGAACTACATTCAATATGAATAATTACGTATGTCATGTGTATGATACTTGCATGTTGACATACATTGGTCATATCGTTTGGAGGCGCCTTACATAATAAACCTTTTGCAACAGATGTAAATTAATACAGTGAAGAAAAATCTGTAACTAAGGAAAAATTCATTACAATTGATCTTATTTTTGATCCTTTTATAATCAATAATCATCTGATTTGACTTATATTTTGTTTCGATAGAGCTCAGGATGTCTACCGAAAACAAAAATCAATTCTGCTAGAAGATCTAAAGTTTTGTTGGATACAGACAAGAAAATAATTTTGTTAGACAAAATAAGCACTGCTGCAAAAAGAAATTATTTTGATGGTTTAACAAAATTAAATAATAACAAAATGAGTTGAAAACGATAAATACAATCAATTCATAGAACTTGTTGAGTAAAAAGATGTAAAATGAAAAATTTAATACCATAAAGTTTCGATTATAAAAAAAATATAAATATACTTTGCTATTAATATTAATAATAATACATACGTTAAAAATCCCAAATAATAAAATTATTTTCAGATCAGTATCCAACACAAGTTTGGATTTTTCAGCAAAATAATTCTTTCCGAGCAGAATTTAAAAAAATTAAGTCATTTCTGAAAAATCTCGCAAACAGACAGATGAACAAATGACAGAACCAACACTGAAATTATGATATCTTTTTCGATGTTCTCCAAGTGGCATCGGTTAACAATTCGAATTCAGTGGAATCGACGCTTTTGCTAGAAGTTTTCAATATCTTCCTCTCAACAGATAATACGTTAGTCTTCGCTGCTTTAGACTGTATATTGTTCCTGAAATACGTGAGAGATATCGACAACAACAAAGAGAAGAAACTCTGCATGGAAAAAGTTTGAAGTATCTACTGAGTTCCAATAATATTCTCGTTGATGTATCGAATACCAGCCTGTCCGATCTTGCATTCTGCTCAAAGGATTCAAGTGTCTACGATTCCGTAATAGGAATCCAGTACAATTAAAATCCAGTTGAAGTAAACCGAAGTAATTTATCCGCTCGTTTGTTCTTTAATGCGATTCGCTCGAGCTTTGTTAATTAATATTTACGTGCCTTAAAGCGCGATGATTATCTGTGCATAGAAAATCTCATACTGTTAATGTCATCGATGTTCGATGGCATTAATGACAGTTCGAGATTGCAGTAGAAAACCGGAATGTAATGGCAACAGTGGTGGTTCTTTAACGGCTGATTGAAACGACGTTGTTGTTACCGGTTATTTCGTAATTCAATTAGGAAAGCTGGTGATCATAAAATGAATACAGAATGAAGCGCAATATCTTTCTTATATAACTCTGTAGTGTGTGATTGTAACACTATTTATGAAGTAGTACAGCTGCACGAATCGCAATAAAGAACAAACGAGCGGGCAAGCAAATTACTTCGGTTCGCTTGAGCTGGATTTTATGTCGCGAGCTGGAAGTGTTCCCCGCGCTTTTGACTTACCTGATACAAGCGCAACCGAGACGAGCTATGCTCTCTGTAGGTTGTACCACGCATTCCGCCATTACTAATAAAAGTTGCTTCAACATCAGCGTCGTGGCAGGTAAATAGACATCGTTTCTGATGACTTCTGGACCTAAAAAAATAATTACACGAACAAATTAGCAATCTTTACATCTCGCATACTTTATTTCTTATTTCGTTTTTTGGATCAATGTTTTTTGCATTAATCTTGGTTCACAACCTTGCTTTAAGAAACCTTAAATCATAAGTCAAAAAAGATTAGATGATAATAATTTCTGTTTTTAAACTGTTTTTGCACAGTCTTTAGGCTTTAACCGTTAGACTTAAACGAATTGAGCAAACCTAATTCTTAGGGCCTAAAAGTATAAGTTCTGTAGCTGATATATCGTTACTTACAACTTACAGCTTACGGCTTACGGTCTCTTAAAGCAAGGTTGTAAACTTAGCTTTACCTTGCAAGTAAGTCAAATAATCGACCACGAGATCCGTCGTGAGACCGCAACACTGTTTAAAATTGGGCGCAAAATTGTCCCATCCGCGATAGATCTTCGACGTTTTTCTTAACCAATTTTGCACCATGGGCAATAGTAGATGATTGACGCAGTAGAGTCCAAACGCCGGCCCAGGTACATTTAGAATGTCGCGTAAGAGATGAAACAGAGTCTCCAGAGTGTGCGGTTGGTAACGTTTTGGACAAATCATGGTCGCACTTGCTAGGCCTTCGATAAGGATGTACCAAACCCTCAGGATGCCACTAGGCTTGTCCATGCTTTGCAATGTGGCAATAGGATGAGCGTCCTTATCGATCAGCGGAGTCAGCGCGTCATATGATTTTTCTGGGATGATTTCTTGCATAGACTCGATATGCTTGTCGAATCTAGTTAGCTCGAGATTCGGAATGATCGGATCCACATATTGCGGAATCGTAGAGACTTGAATCCTCTGAGCGGAATGGAAGATCGGGCAGGCTGGCATTCGATACATTGACGATAGAATATCGCTGCAACTCAGCAAATACTTCAAACTTTCTACGCAGAGTCTCAGTCTTCTCGATTCTGTGCTGTCGATACAATTCTCGGTCTCGTCAGATTGACCTTCGTAGTCGCCGATACCTCTCACATGTTTCAGCAGACACAATATACAGTCCAAAGCAGCATTAGCGAAGACCAATGTGTTGTCCGTTGAGAGGAAGACTCTGAAAACTTCTAGCAAAGGCGCCGATTCCACTGAATCCGAATTGTTAACTGACGCCACTCGGAGAGCGCCGAAAAGTGGGCGCCAACCTGAACGTATCTCAGTACGATTCGTTTCAACGAACTCACAGATGCAGCTGACAATCTGAAAAATTAATAATTCAATCTGAACGATTTAAATTTATAAGCTTTTATTTACATAAATAAATTGTGAGTGGTTACTAACTTGATCTTGCACGTCGCTGTCGCAAAGTTCAAGACATAAGAGATTTTCAAAAGGCTTGAAGAGCGCCTCGTTAAAGTGGAAATGTGGAAGTTCTATTTGTTCGTTTAACAAGGCCGCCATGGAATCGTGAATGCATTGAACTGCTTTCTTCGAAATGCTACGATCCTCGTGGCAAGCCGCCTCCATGAAATGTGGTCCCAAAATAGTCCATACCTGAAAAATTATTCTATTTTTGCATCATATATTCAAAAAAGAAAAACATGATAGCAACTGCGAAGGTGACAACTTATATCGTTCCTTTACTCAAAAAATGCCATAAATAAAAAATACGTTAAGTATTTTCTTACCCCCATTATATGTATTAAAGGTCTACCACTCTTTACACACTTCAGCATAACTTCGCCTAAACGAGCCAAAAGTAGCACATTCATCTCATTCTCTCTCGGCTTACTTCGTCTCCACCAAAATCTCTTATTATCTTTACAGCCATCAGTGGTCTTGAACAATTGCGCCTTGCTGGCCTTACAGAGAGCCATAAGAAACGAACAGAGCGATCTGAGATTTAATTTAAGTGCCGCATCCTCGAAAAGTCTATCGACTTGTTGGGATAGCACGCAAATAATCTTGGCGGCATAGTCTGCTGGTAAAATGCCATTAAATTGACTATCAGCGTTTGATTCTTGAATAATCTCCGGAATCGTGTCCGAACTGGGATTTTGCGTATAAGGACTCGAAAGGAAACTATACACATCCACACTATATAACAGAAATTATTTAAAAAATTAGAAATAAATTATATAGATACAAGATATTATAATTTCAGCATGTTGTAAAATATTTACATTAAATTGATATATTAATTGATATATTAATTAATTAGAAAATGAGAAAATTTTTTGAAAAAAAACAATATCAACTAATTAAAATATTGTAATATAAAAATTAATTGTACCAAGATTCCTCATCATCGACAATGTTGAAATTTAGTCGAAGCTTATCTTGGCCGTTCTTAGCATCGCCATTTATAATATCTTTCTTTTCCTTCTTCTGAGAGGCTTTGGGCAGTGAGGGATTTTGGTTTCTTCCAAAGAAGTCATGTTCCAACTTACTCACGTATAGGCAGCATCTTTTGTTCAAATGCATGCTCTTTAATATATGTAAGAAAAAGCACATTATTATATATGTTTTAGAATGTCACTTACGTGAAAACGTGCGGCCAACAATCACTACCGTGACTGCCTAGTTCCAAACCTCTTCCTAAAAGCACATCCATACTGAGTGCGTGAGATGTATGAAGATTCGTCGCTTTATTCTGTAATTTAAGTCGAAGAACGTCCTTCTTGCGAGTAATTTTCGAAATAGATTGTTCCGTACAAGCGGCCTTTGCGAGAAGGGCAAAAATAGAGCCACAGCGATTCTGTAAGCCTGAAATAGATAAGAAGATAAGATAAAATAAAAAAATAAATATCAAAATGCATTCAAAATCTGGTTTAAAAAAAAGAAAGTATGTGTACCAAGTACGTTGCTTAATGTAGCGGCCTTGTGAAGACCTTCAAGCGCCAAGACAACCGTATCTCTGACTCCTCTTCGACCACCGTCTCTATTTAGGATGCCTTTGTTGGTTTCTTCCTTAGGGGGATTCAGTCCCGTCGTAAGAACCGTCATCATACTGCCCCAGCAGCAAGTTAGCACTCTTCGGGAGAGTTTTGCGCCAGCCTCCGCTTCCGGAGTTGGTTCACTTCGAGAAAGTTGGGCTCGTTCCAGTCGTATGTAATCAGAGAGCAATTGTCCACCTCTGTGACTGCCAGGTATACCATCCACGTCTATAAATTGCGTAAAAGACATTTTATTAAGTTAAATTTAAAATAACTAAAAGTTAATTTCAAAAAATATTCACAAAAAATATAATTTTATTAATATATTTATTTTACTGTAAAAAAAATTTTGATGTAATACTGCATACCCGTGAGAACATTGACCAACGCATTATTCTCCGTGGAACTAGGATTGTAACCACACTTCTCGAGCAAATTACATGCGAGAACTTGTTGATACAATTCGGAGAGCCATGTGGCTGAGAGATAAACTAACACGCCAGATCCATGCACCTCTTCCACAAATCGTTCCTTAAAAATAAAATTAAGGAAAATAAATGCAATGAATTCGGAAAGCATTAAAATATTCGCGATTAAGCATACCTCGCTGATTGGCACTTGCCGACCTTCCTCATGATAATAATTTATTTGGATTAATTTCAGATTGAGAAGCAATGCCGCATACGTCGCCAAATAAATTCCGTCAGCATTCATGATCGTGATTAACGCACATGAATCCATACTAGCGTCAGTTTGTTCCTGTATCTTCTGTTGAGTTACAAATACTCCTAAAATATGTCAAATATGTAAATTTCAAAAAAATATATCATTATTTTAATATTAATGTAATTTTTGCGCATTATTTTATAAGTTTTATCGATAGCTATACCTTGACAATATTCAGAAGCAAAATTCTGTAATGCCTCATCCACCTCTATATTACTTCGCAAAGTGAGGACCATCGGTATGAGATCGGATCTAAGCGTTCTTACGAATCGCCTGGCGTTGTGTCTCTCTACATCCACATTGCATTCGTCGGCCACTTGTCGGCCCACATGAAGACACTTGGGTAATTTTTTCAATCTCAGTTTCTCGTATTCATTCTCCGTAGTGCAATCGTTATCATCAAGACTATTTTCTTCCTGAATCTCATCCGATTCATTTTGAGGACCTTCAGTATCCGTTGAATCACCATCTTCTGATGGTCCATGCCCAGATGAGTCGGAATCCGAGCCCATACCTTTCTTCATTAATTCCAATTGTTCCCTGAGAAATAAATTATCATAATGTATTGTAATGCATACATATCGTTCCCTTACTTCAAAAGTGATACAATCCAAAAATTAAATTTCTTAAAAAAGAGAAAAAACTATTTTTCAACTTGACAGGAAATTATTGACTCTAATCGTAAAGAATAAATCGAATCCTTAAATCAATTTATATTATTAAAATTATATTTTGTATTATATCACATATTTCCACAATATTCTGTACTGTACAATATACTATTATTATCTAATATAAAAAATAAAAATTTTAAATAATTAACGGAATCAAATAGTCGAATCATCGAAATTTTAATATTAATTACCTATTTCTCATTACTTTTTTCAAATAATTGAACATAATTATTTTACTAAATGATTCATGATCATTGTGTTCACCTGTATGTTTTTGGTAATCGTGCCATACTTTGGTAAGTCAGAGGTCCACGATAATCACAGGATTCTAAATCTTCATACAAACTATTAATTGTGCACGTATAATTATGATTAATGGCCTTGCCCTCGCAAAGTTCTTGAAGTGCTGACAACATAGCGACAACGCAAGAAACACTCGCGTGCAATATAGACAATCCACCCGTTGTTGACTCTTCTATCGAATCCATAGCCCTAAAATACAATGTAGAAAAATTTAAAAAAAGATTCTATTATGTAAATTGAACAAAATTTTATTTAAGCTTTATTTATTGTACATCAAAGATTGTTGCGAGAAATACTCACAGTCTCATCAGTGCCATGTCACTTTGTATATGGCTCGATCGATCTTCTTCTACAAGTAATGGTCCAGCAAAATCAACCATTCGGCTGGGACTACGTAATAATTCCTTCAACGCTTTTAAAGGTTCTAGACGCTGCTGCGGTGGTGGATACAGCAACATCCTATGGAATACCGATTCCAAAACTGGTCGCAACGGACCAACGCATCCGACTAATCTTACTAATTCCGTGCCAATGCTAAAGATGATATTTTTTTATACAATATCACGTAAATTATAAAATATTAAATATTCTACATAAAAAAAGTATCAAAGAAATGGCTGCATTTAACAAAAAAGCAGCTTTGCAATTATAATTGTAAGATTCCTTAATATGGTTGATTTACATACATATTTAGATTCAGTAAATAATTAAAGGTAAGATATATTATATTTTTGAATATATTAAAGAATTTTACAAAGCTGCTTTTTTTGCTTAACACAATTAACGTTTACAATATCAACATGTGATGATGTATTCTGAATTTTCTTTTACTGTTTACCTGTAAACAGTTTTAGCCTGATGACTATCAAAACTCAGTGATGTGGCCAAGTATCCGGAACCTCTGCCAACTTCGTTCTCCTTTCCCTCTCGGGAGGTAAAAGTCTTATCTACCCGGGGAGTGCCTAGAAAGGCTATCAAGGCCGGACAGAACTTCTGCCATAGGAAAGTCGTAAAATGTGTGTTAGTATGAATCTTTTGCGGTAATGATGATATCAGTGTGTGCAAGCATTCCAATAAAAAGACTACAGTACTGCCGTTTCTGCCATTGCTGGAACAGGATTTCCTAAATATTATTATAGTATTAAACATAACGACTTTTACTTCACTAATTTTCTAAGATGCATTATTATATACTTTTGAGCCTCGTCCAGTTTACTGCAAATATACTGTAAAATCGGCAAGGCCTCGTTGAAACACGAAACGCCTCGCTCGCGCACATTTTTATTCCGCTTAGCATTCTCGTCCATCTCTTGGCATTCCTCATCTGCAAATAAATATAATAACGCATAATAGTGAATATTGAAATTCTGACACGCTAGCAATGCAATCGCAAGTATATAAACAGTAATAGTCAGTCATTAGGATGTTTCGCCGATGGCATTCTTCGACCCGCATGCCACTGGCACGCGATCTTGTAATTTATCGACCAAACATCTATGTTTGGAAATGCTATGTCTGGAAGCTATTGTCACTAGAAGTGCTATGTCTGGAAGGTATCATCACTGTCTCTCTAAGGCGAAATGCATCAGCGACGTTGCGTTAGTTTCTTTTTTTTCGCTCAAATTTTCATATTACCTAAAAAAAGGCAGAATGATCGCAATGTTTGACTGGTTGCAGCCTGTGCAGCTGTACGCACAGCTTGATTGCCATTCTCGAACGCCTCACAACAAGTAGTCAGTATAGCAATGATCAAACGACCATTCATAGTCCAATAAGGAGAGCAAGCAACTTGCAGCAAGACCTTGGAAGAGAAATTATCGATGAGATATTACCAGCAATTAAATTCATAATTTTAAAGTAATAAAATAAGATGTTACATTTAAAATTTCGATTAACTTTCTTATTTTGTTTTTGCGTTTTAATATTCGATCTAAAACTTTTATAATCACTGTGAAACACTCACTTTAAGCATATCCGTTTGTGTGTCATCGGATTGCGAGACGATGGAGCTCATGGCGTGCAACATTTGTGCAGGCAACCATAACGAATCATCTTCTGGTTCATAAGGTGATTGGAATCTGTCGTCTCTTAACATTTTCTATAAATTTTATTAATTTAATACGACGTTAATTTAATCATGATATTTATAACGCAGTTAATAATTAATAATAAAAATGTAATTAATTTAAAAATGTATAAAAATGTAATTATTTTATTTTATTGTATATAAACAAGATTTACATAAATATTAGAAATAAGAATATGCAAATTATATATTAAATTACGAATAAGAATCTATGTAATTAATTGCAATAATTATGATCTATCTAAGTATTTAAATCTTTATTACAGAATTCCTATAAAAGCTGTAAAAAAAACTTTTCGTATTCTTTCGTATTGAAGCTAATTAAAAGTCATCTGCCATAGTGACGTTACTTAAACTGTCGCAGCTGTTCGGTATCTATCGTTTTATCGCGTACAGTTCCGGGACATACGTCCATAAGCGGTTACATTAATGCCAACATACACGGAAAGAAAAATAATCCAGAAATAAAATTCAGACACATGAAATGTGTCTTTTCTGTAAATATTTTAATCCACATTCGCATTTTTAACGTACATAGAAAATTTATTATTAATTTTTTTCGCGTGAAAAATATTCTTTTACAAAAGATTATTTTTGTTATATTACTTACATGTAATCCCGCAAGTCCGAAAGCAACGAACTTGCTTCTGTTACTTTCCAGTGCTAACTGAAACGTATGTAAGCATTTCGCGCGCAGTTCGTGGGGTGGATCTCGTAGCAAGCCTTGTTGTTTTTCCAGAAAATCTATAGAAGAAAAAATTATTCTCAATACAAAAAGAACAAGTCCAAGTAAATTAAAAAAAATATTTGTGTTTGATGACCAACATCACATCAATCATACTGCGTCATTATGGCACCTTTTCAAACAAATTGACGTAAATTAAAAAAATATTTTTTTAATATAGTAAATATTTATAATTTTTTTAACTTTGCATAAAGATATTTAAATATAATCAAATTAAATGAAAAATATTTATATTTAGACAATGTTTAATGCGAGGAATGCGGGTGTCAAGCAGATGTCAAATCTGTTTGACGTTTCTGGAGTGAAGAAGCCTCGAATAAAAGCGACTCTTGCACAAAAAAATATTCAATAAAAAATTAAATAAAAATAGGAAACGTGATGTGCTTACCATGCGCTTCTTGTGCTGATTTCCGTAAATTTTGTAATCTTGCATTGTTCGACTCCCTTATGATCTGCAGCAGGAGATCCTCCATGACACGACGGGTTCCAACCGCTACCACGCGTCTGATCGATAACAGGAGGGAGTGCCGATGCACGCCATGCTTCACTATACATGCGCACTTTCAGGAACGTAAAAAATATTACTTTCAAAAATACTGATACACATTAGAAACAATTAAACAAAAGCAATGAAATTTTAATTATAAGTCTAAGTGCGCATTTATATAAATAAAGCAGAAAGTCAAAAATGGAATGACGATTAATCTTACGATTAGTCTCAAAATAGATTTCATTCATAAAATCAAGCATTTATAAATAAATAATTTTGTATAAATTGAGACAATATTAAATAATTTGTGTAGGAAATTTTTTTTATAAATTCCTATGTTATAGTAAAAAAAACAGAATAGCTACTTTAAAGGATTTAAAATTTAGCGCCATTCTTCGTGAGCACGATAGCAGTCATGTGACCCATAATATCGAAGATGGCAACGAAAAGTGACAGGAAACGTAAAGTGGCCGAGAAACCGGCACACGAGAGCACAGCTTTTTATCAGTGGACTATAAATCTTTTGGGTAATAATATTCGCTTTCCCGCATGAAAGAATCGAGCTTCCAACGTATCTATCGATCGAGAGACTGTTTCAAAGTTTAAAATAATTTTTGTTCTAACGGCAGGTCTTGGTATTGGTTGTTTCCATCGGTGGCATGTATCCACGCTGTTCGAAAATGATCGACACTTCTCTCATCTTTCGGAAATCGAACGAGAAATGTCTTTCAGAACTGAGATGGTAAGATAATTGGTGATAATATTTTATCATCATACATGACATTAGATAAATCAATTATATAGAAATTTATATCGATCAAACGGAGCGTCTTTGTCTATCTTCAAATAGCATGTTTTGTTGAATGCAATACCGTATCAAAAGTATGTTAGCAATGTAGGCAATGTATGCTATGTAGGCAACACCGAAAATTTTCACAAACACATAACAAAGCAATACATTGTTGCGAATTTATTATTCCTTGAGAAATGTTTGTCAATCAATTTTATATCTTTATCCCTTTACAAAAAAATATCACATTGGAGCTATTATTCTAAAAGTACTTCAAATAATTTATTCGAAAATCAACTACTGTACTTCAGTATTAAATAATAATCTACATGCTTTGCTTTGCTTGGAGAAAAAAAAATAGTGCCAGGTCAGAATTGTAGTTGTATAGAGGTTCGTCGTTGTATAAATGGTTCGTCAATTTCGCATGAAATGGCCAAAAATTCCTTCGTCAAAACTACAATATAGAAGGATGGTTTAGAAAAAGATTCATGTCCACATTTTTCGAATACTATCAACAAATGGTGTTCAGTACTATTTTATATGATATATTGACTATTTTATATGATATATTGACTTCAACAGAATACTAGTGAGATAAGCAACGAAAAAGTAAGACTATTTCCTTCAGTGCAGCATACTTATTCGACATTCATGGATATTTATATTCAAAAATATTTTATTCCTAAAAAAATTTTGCATATTGTTTATACATTTTATAAAATTTAACATTATTAAAAGATTTTAACAAATAAATAGAAATTGGCAGTATTTAACTTCAATTTACTTTCTTTTAGAATATCTTTAAAACACAAAACGAATAGAATTTTTATTATACTTATATATGACAAATAAATTTAGCAGAGTTTATATTCTAAGTATAAATCTTTATATCTATAAATAAAATATTAACATAATTAATATTTTTAATAACTGCTAAATTTATCAAGCATTTGTTGTTTATCATTAGTACAATATCTTGCACCAAATATAATAATATAATATACCAAATTATTTGCGTTTAATTGCAAGATATTAGTAAATACTGGTATAATATAAATTTAAAGATAATATATTGATAAAATATACTTCACGCAAATAATTGTATTGAACAAGCTGCATTAAACATTATAATTTCTATCTACAAATGTTTTCTTTTTAGGGGATGTATTACTCCTATTATAAGACCATCGCTGAGTCCAAAACTTTTTTCGACGGGATGAACAAGCTCAGTCGCGACAATTTATCAGAGTACAATAATGTCATTGATGCCACTAGAAAATATAGTCTTTTACCTGAGGTAATTATTCTCGATAAAACTTCTTCTCAGTTTTTCATTTTTGAATATAATAATCGATTTTACACTATATTATCCATTGTGCAGATTATAGCAGGTTTCCTCTATCATATTACAAAGAATCTTGGTCTCATATCTTACAATAAGGCACAATGCTGGCAGGTAAGACTTGTAAAATTTCTTTGTGAAACATATTCATTTTATAAAATACTTATCAAATTGATAATTTTCAGATAGAAAGAGGAGATGGTCTGCCACCTATAACTAGCTGTGAAGGTCTGGGTATACCTGTATACTTCTATTTAGAAATAGTCTGGTTTACTACAGTAGTCACTGCAGCAGTACTTTTTTACTATGCAACGTACTTGAGTAATTCCATTTGCGGTGGATTTATAACGATTTTATTATTCTTTTTTAACCATAACGAATGCACTCGCGTTCAATGGACCCCGCCATTACGAGAAACTTTCGCGTATCCTATGTTACTTTTTCAAATGTATAGTGTTACTATGGCTATCAGAAAATATACAAAACACGATGCAGATAAGGTACCAACCTCGTTAAGGAACAGAACCAGACAAGGATTATTCATGGTGAGATATAAAACAAAAAAATTATTTATTAGGTATACAGGGTGTTAGATTTAATCTTTTACGTAAATATCTCAAAAATGATTAAAAGTTAGACAAAAAATTATAAAGTCTCTATAATGAGAATTACTTTAAGATGAATTTAATATGATCATACTTAAGTCTATACAATTTTAAAGGAAGAAAGATAGTCGAATTTTTCAGTGATCCGATTTTATCACATTAAGAATCTATTAGAGCATCTTTTTAATTTTTCATCTTTGATATTTTTCTGAAACATCAGCGTTGATTTTAAGATTGAATAGAAATCCATATTTTCCCAAAATTTTCAAAAATTTGTTTTAATCATAATATTAAAGAGTTCATTTTTAACCAAAAATGAACTTTTAATATCATAAGTTAATATCATAATATCATAAGTACTGGATTCGTCTTTTTAGGAATTATCATATTATACTATTTTTGTTATACTATTTTTGTTACACTATTTTTGTGGGTGGTTTTCATTTGAGAAATTCGACTATATCTTAAATTAATTTTACAGAAGATTCTATTCACATTAAAACAAGTTAAATAATAAGAACAAATTAAATCAAACACTCTGTACACAAAAATTATTTTTGTAATGTAATAACTGTATTTTACTTTTTCAGGATATATTTGGCTCGACAATTTGTAGCTTGTGCACATGGCAATTTTCTCATTTCGTTTTCACTACGCAAATTATAGCCATTCTTATACTAAAATGGTTGAAGATCGTTCCGTACGAATTCTACAAAAATTTTTGTATGGCGCATGCTTTAGCAATCGTAGCGTCAACTAAAATAACAAACGGAGCTCTTATAATTTGTTCACTCTACACGTGTATTCTAATCAGCAGTAATGCGGCCAATTTTATAATGAAATTGTCCCGATTTCAGAACATCAAACGAGAAATTATTTTTGAAATTGCTATAACAATAACGCTTACAAAGTCGATAAAATCCTACATTCTATATTCCCAAGATGACACCCACGTGTTTAATATATTAAAGTCTAAATTAACGAATTATAGAGATTTCCACACTATGCTTTACACGTGTTCCGCAGAATTCGATTTTCTGCAATATAAGACTTACGATGCGATTATTAAGACTTTATTACTGCCGATAGCGATACTCGTTGGAATGCTTATATTGTATTACTGGTATAGAAATTTTAAGACGAGCAATTATCCATTTTGCATTGAGGCTGATGTGGCATATAATGGCCTACAGACTGGCGCCTTTATAATCATGGCCATTTTTATTATGAGATTAAAGCTATTTATGACACCACATCTTTGCATAATAGCTGGTGCTGTGTGTAGCAAACGATATCTTGAAAAAATCGGCTTGAAAGGTGAACTCATGCGACTTGCTATTGTTGTGCTTTTATTGGGTGGCATGTCGTACCACGGTGTCGACAGATTTCAAGAGGAACGCGGATTTATAGGTAATTATAATATTTAGATCGATTTACTACTTTTTACAGCATTTCAATTATACGTATTTTTACACACAGGTGAATACAGTAATATCGAACAAGAAGAATTATTTGAATGGATAAAAAGTAATACACCGGAACATGCTGTATTTGCAGGGAAAATGTCGTTGATGGCGAATTTGATGCTCTCCACTAAGAGACCAATCGTTAACAATCCTTACTATGAGAGTAAAGAAATGAGGTATGATCTCTCTAAGAATTAATTCTAATCGGTATTCGTCGATTTACTGACCTCATTTTCTTCAATATTTACGTTGTAAAAAATTTTTTTATGTCAAATGTTTTTCATAATCTTACATAATTTTAAGTTACAGTCTCTTATTCTTCAGATCTTTAAAATAAAAAAATAGTTTAATTACGTTAATTTGAAATAAAGATACATTAATTTAATAACGAATTCATTGCATTACATTAGATATTTAAAGCTATTATACATAAAATTAATAAAATTAAATATAAAGGCATATAAATATTTTACAAGATTAAATACCCAACAATAATAGTCATATATTTAACAAATATGTATTATTTCATTATCTAAACTGATTATATTATGCCATTTAGATATTTTAGATATTTTATATAAAACAGTTTCTTTAAAAGTATACTAATTTAGTATATGGGATGTCTCATAATAATTAATTAATATAAATTGGCAAAGGAACTTTTAATTCAAAATTTTTTTCTTCGTTCACTCCCTGAAATATTAATTAATCGTTATGGGACACCCTGTATAGTGTGAGTGATTGAATTTATCATAAAATACATTGGATCTGCAAATTAATATTAAAAAAATGCCAACATTTTTTAACTCACTAAAAGAACTAAATGAATAAATTACTACAAAAATAGAGAAAGTTAAAGAAATATTTTATGTAAAGGAATTATTGAAAAATTAAGAAATTTTAGAATTCTATTTTTAACACAAAAAATATAATATATATAAAAAGAAATCGGTCAATAACGATTGATTGAACTTTTAGTGTTGAGAAAATTTCGAAGCGAATTCCGATTGATGTTACTATATAATAGAATCATATGGATTTATATAATATATACATAAATATTTTATGATATTATAGAGACAGAACTATGAAAGTTTATGAGATTTTTAGTCGAAAAGATGCTGCCTCTGTTTACACCTCTTTAAGAAGCATGAAAGTTAGTTACGTCGTATTAGAGGAACCATTGTGCCTTGGATTCGCAAACGTGTAAGTATGAAAGAAGCGTAAGTACGTCGACAATTGCGTAACATCAAATTTTATTTCTTCAGGCCGCGAGGATGTCAAATGATCGATTTATGGGACGTGACTGATAATGGAGCGGCGAAAATGGCGAACAAATCGCCTCTGTGTCCTCTTTTATTCAAAGGAAACGCACATCCATTCAGAAGAGCGTTCGTTAACAATAATTTCGTCGTATTGCAATTGGATTATTCGCATTACGTAGAATTTAAACCAAAGACTTCTATGCCATTGCATTATCAGTTTTAGAGTTTTAGAGTTTTACGTTTAAAAAAAATAAGTTAAAATTTCCAGAAGATTGGAATACCTTGTGAGATTATAAAGCCTATTTTTCTTAACAGAAGTATTATCTTTATGGAAAATATGTATATATATTTTTATAATATAAAGATTCACGCGAGTAAGTTAAATATTAGGTAACATTGTCAATCTGTAAAAGTTTATTAAGTATAGTTTTACATGCAAATAAATTTGTGAAGAGGCATTAAAATTTTAAGAGACACATAATATTATAAAGTCGGATTTATCTTCTATTTAATAACAAAATCCAATTTTGTTTTCACAGAGATCTTTTAAAATATTACTTATTATTTCTTTCTTTAAAGATGACAAAATACGTGGTTATCGAGTTATTACCAAAAATTAAGTAAACATTATTTTATCATTACCAAAAGAACTAAATTAACTTCACGAAAAAATCATCACAAAATGATCACAATTAAAAAAAAATAGGTTTTTAAAAGTTTTGAAACAAAAATAACATTTGGTTATGTTAAAACTCTATTTTTTGCCAACATTATTTGATTCAATCATAATATTCAATCATAATATTATGTCAAGTGAAAAATAGTTTTTTCTCCTTTTCTGGAAAACTTAATTTTTGTACTGTATCATTTGAAGTAAAGGAAAGATATAATGCAATGTGCAAAATACATTTTTGTAATATATTTATTAAATTTCGTAATAACGAACGCAGTTGATGAAGTTGACTAATAAGAACGAATGAAAATTAATCCTTACCGTACAAGGTCGAGTCATTAGTGACCGAGCAATTTCTGTTCGTGTAAGTTTCTTTGAGTCTTCCGGTAATTATAAATTATACAATAATAATAAAGACATATGAAAGTAAAACGCGGTAATTAGAGCGTATTCAATATATATATATATGCATATTATTCTTTACTAAATATAAAATTCGTTCTCTTCAATTACCGCGTTTCACTCTCATATTATTACTGTCTAATTTTGAGTCACAGGAATATAATTTATTATAAATTATACTACATTTTATTATTTTCCAAAATGAAGTCTCAATATTTATTCTAGAAAGTTGAATGTATGTTGATGAATTTTTAGAGATTTTTTTGAATTTTCTCTGAATAGGTGAAAAAAATGAATGGATTCTAGTAATCCATGTTTAGACAGATGAAGCACCAAATTGTACCTTTTATTATAAGGGTTAAGATAATGTTTTATTTCACAATGTGATGTACATATTTGTGATACCTAATTTCTCTATACTTAGCATTGTCTCGCATTTATAGATATACTCGATTTTTAAAGACGCGAATATTCTCAAATATATAAGTGTTATGTTTAATCGATTTATTGTGTTTATTTATCCGTTATATAACAAACATAAAACATTTGTGCCAACATCGAGTACTATTTATATTTGTATAACTATTATAAATCACATTTTTTACGTTTGAGTTTCTTTTCGATTAACAAGCATTTCATAATACATTTATTGAACAATAATTCTTTAAATTCTTCTCTTAATATCAATTGCGCCTATTAAGATCGCACATTATTTAATTGTAATATGATCATAAATGTTATCATAAATGTAATGATGAGATTATAAATAAAAAAAACAATATGCAAAAAAAAAAGAATTGCTTAAGAAGACAAGCATCTTTTCCTCTGTTTAAAAAGGGAAAAGAAAATTTTTATTATATTTCAAAATTTTGATAAACTCTGAAAAATACGCAGCTAAAAGATTTACATTTTGGATATCTTTCGTAAGTGAATGATCTGAAAAAAAATATGCGCACGGAATGCCCGGAAGAAAAATCGAAGCGCACGAGCGGCGAAGATAGCTCCGTTATAACGCACATAGCATAGCACCTTCACTCCGTATAGTCGTAACAGATAGTATAGTCGAGAGGCAGTCTTTGGTATACTACGTTGTGCTGCTGACCCAAATGAATCCTGGCCGCCAGTCAGTCCCGCTCCGGGCTTCTTCGCGGCAATATTAGTCCGCTCGGACGCATTCTCGATCGTGTTTAAATATTAAATGCCGTTGCATTAATTGTCAATTTTTGTTTAATACACACAGATCAAAACACACGAGTGTCAAAATTCTTTTTTGCAAATATCGTGACTTCTCATCTCATACCTTTCATCATCATATCTAGCTATAAAGTGATTATTTCTAAAAAAAAAAAAAACAAAACCAACAACAGTGTTAATTGTTAATAATTTAATTTAATTTAATCGATAAATTAGATTTAAACATTTTAGTTTTTTTTTCAAATTTAATCGTTCGTGCACTGAATATTGATGTACCATTTCGTACCCAGTGCGGTTCAGCCGATTGATCGGTTGATCCAGAAATCGACGAAAACAAATTTCTCGTGACTGGTGTAAAACGTGCGTGTTAAAACGGTGCCCCTTCATCCACGAGTGAAGGTACTCCGGGTTTACGAATACAGCTGCCACTCGTCAAAGTTAAAAGCACGGAAACACGCGAGTTGATCTGAAAATATACATCGTGAATAGTGGATCAAGAAGAAGAAGTGGCATTTTCGTGCACGATGTAAAAGAGCTGATGCCAAAACGAAGAAATCGTTGGATATCACCGGGAGGATCCAGACATCTGTCTGGAGCACGCGCATTCTGCAGGCTCATCCTAGCGATGCGACATTCCACGCTGGTTCCGCGTAATCATTGACAATTGGCAGTAAGCAAATTCAAAACAAATAGTAGACAGCGAATAGTAATAGAGAAAGTATGAAAGTCTGACCCACTAAAAAAATTGCCTTATAATCCATGCATTCCAGCTATACAAATACAAATCACGCAGAATTCTCACATTTACGTATTATTTTTACATATTGACATCTCGTTGTGTGAATAATTTGTATTTGTATTTTTTATTAAATTAGAGATTGTTTAGCAATCAACAACCTGCGAAGCTCGACAGTCCGTTTTAATTTGAATACAAATTATGTAAATTATACCATTATTCGACATTCTAATGTTTATACTTTTTTTGTCAAATTACACTTCCAGTGCCACACGATAACGAAGAAAAGAGATCGTTCGAATATAATTTAATTTGTTTAGTTTTATTTATAATTTTTAACTATTTAACTTGGGCCTGGCGGAACGTCAAGGACGTGTCTTCCTCGCGTCCTTGCGTCGGCTTATGGACGGTGCATTAATTCGCTCAATGAGCGTAACAATGTAAATGCAGTCCTCAATCAGATAGACCGCCCAAGATCGCTGCTACGCTGAAGTACCGCAATTTCACGGTAATATCCGCTCCACCTTCGCGAAATATTATATCTGCGATTGTTACACGGTACGGATTTTGAATATGTAGCGCGTGCATTTCTATACACGGCAGATGCGCAATTTTGTAAACACGTAATTCGGAATTTGCATCGGTATCCAACCTGCGTAACGTGGACTTGTTTCCTTGCACAACGCGCGTACGCAGCTTCGCATAATTTGCGTCTTACGAGTTAAACAGGAGTTCGTTAAACATCGAATCTCTAATCAGCCGCGTCATTAGCAGCGTCAATAGCGAACGCGTAATCGCAAACGGAACGAAGAATAACTGAATGCGGGAGAATAATAATAGAGTACATTTGCATTCTTCGTGCCTGTTCTTCGTATTGTAAATCGACTCATAACGCTATATCGAGCATCGGCAATGGAACTCTTCACAATCCGCATAAAACCCGTTCCTCTTTGGCCTCGAAACCGCGGATAACTTGACCGGGTTGGGTTTAGGAATTTGGCACGTGCCGAATGTAGTAGAAATATTTCTTCCACGCAAACGGTTGATAAAGAAATAAGAAGGAAATAGAGAAATATAAAAAAGCAGTATCAAGAAACTTTATCTAAAAATAAAACATTTTTAAATTCATTAAAGAAAAAAGAAGAAATTATTGAAATCTATGATAATCGATATATTTTTATACTATTTTCAAATTTATAAGTTTATTTTACAAGCTTATTTATAAATTAATTTATAAGTTTATTTATAAATAATATAAAAATATTATCGATTGCCATAGACTTAAATACTTCCTTCTTTCTTTAATAAATTTAAAAATATTTTATCTTTAGATAAGGTTTGTGATGCTGTTTTTTTTTAAGTATTCGTATACATATTCGTTGCAAATAATTTTAATCTCAAAAAATATATTTTGCGCGCAGTGTTTAAAACAAATTTTTCATGTGTTTAAAACAAATTTTTGATCTTATTCTAGTGAATGTACACATCTAATCATGGTGAGCGAGACAGATCGACGGTGTTGGTTACTTTCTCAAAGCACGATCGTATTCGTAACCTACTTTGAACGCAGCGATGCAGTAACCGGGCGCAAACAGACATTCGTGCCAAGATTGGAATTAGAAAGATTTGAATCATCTCAGTTATATACAAAATTCTGCATTTTTCTTTGCGTTACTTTTGTTCTATAAATTGTTTAAGGAATTGACAAAATTCATTTTGTAAAATTAATTTTTTAATTTTCCATTTTAAGAATTAATCTGAGAACATATTATCTGAAATAAATAGAAAAACATTTTTAATAGAGAGACTGAATCTTTATTAAAATATCAAAACAGCCGTTAAAGAATTTAAACAGCATTTTATATTGTGCGAAGTACCTATATAAAAAATATTATTCTTGAAAAAATTCTTAGTAGAAAACTTTTGAATTACTCAAGCTCTCATCTAGAAAGTCAAAACAAATACAAAGATACCTACGAAAACTCGTTTCCTTGCATTAAGTCAAATTTCTAATCTCTAGTGAAATAAAATTTTCCAAAAAGATTTATCTCTTCTGGTATGCTTGTTTTTCTTGCTTACTCAAAGGGTAGTCTCGACATTTCACGACAACCGTGAAACATAATCCCAAGGTAGAGGTCGTCAGGCATCCGCCAGCATTCTTTTAGAATCAGTTCTTAAGAATGAGTGAGTAAGTGAGTGAATAAGTAAGAGACAGAGAGAGATAAAGAAAGAGATCAAGTGAGAAGCAAACTCTAATAGAGAAAGGAAGAGACACGAGAGTAGTAGGTGGTCGTAAAAGTTTCACATGACCGAGTTAGAGCTTGAGTCTACTCGACGACAATGACTATGATAAGAGGGATCATTTTCACGTGGGCGCCGCGTTGTACGTCGCACGTCCCAGTACGTTTTAATTGAACGAAGGCCATAATCATAAACGTAATTTCGTCGTTCATCCATTTTGCGTAATACACATATACGCTCACACATGTGCACGACGATCATCGCCATTTGTGCGCACTCGTGCTATTGCAAGCATTGAAATCACGGCGTTCACCGGCATTCAACCGCTCTTCCGCATCAAACATGCTCGAATACCTCAAGAGGCATTACTCTAATCTTTGAAAATTTACTGACAATTTAAAGATAGATCTTTCTTTGAAAATTTTCAAATAAAATTAATAAACTTTGTACCTTTGAATATTAAAAAATGTGTATGTTAAGGTTTTTAAAAATTAAATTTTAGTGTAATAAAATTATAACGTAACAGCAGTAAAATAGAAGCTGATTAAAAGACTAATAGAAATGAATGCGTTAAGTTAAAAAGTTGCTTAATCAAGTATATATAGAAAGTAATGTTTAAACTATATTATTCAGTAACAGGTATTAAAATTATCGTAGCAATAATAAAGATACAATGATATTCAGAAAACTCTTCACTTTAATTTATATACAACGTTTTAATTAAATTTCTTGAGGCAATAACTATCAACAATAGCTATTTTATATAAATGGAAAGTTATCTATACGCTTCGACTATTTAACCAATCGGTTTCTAAACCTACGAGACTTTCGTCGGTTTCATTCCCTATTTATCGTCATCGACATGACGCTCGGATAAATACATAGACAAAAAATGGTTAAGCTTGCCGTAACCACGATCTATATATATATGTATATATATATAT
>NW_017259428.1:421865-422951 GCF_001594045.1 Atta colombica
TTTAATATTTTAATTTTAATGTTAATATGTTATAATAATATAAATTGTAATGTATCTCATTTAATATATTCTAGCAAAAAATTTAATTTTGCATATCGTAACAATTTATATAAAGTAATACTAAATCCCCTCTTAAACAAAATTGAGTATCGAATTCTAATCTTTACATGGAAAAAACAATTTTACTGAAATATTTAAAAATCTAGATAGATACAGATTTAAAAATAATTTTATTGGACCATCAAAATAATTATTTGAGAAAGTCAAAGTGATTAGATGAGCAATGTTACAAAATGTTTTAACACGCTAGTAATTAATTTGAACATCCTTATACATAATTATTTTTACAATCTAACAAAATTATTTTCATATCTGTATCTAGTTAATTTTTTACATATTTCAAAAATGTTCCTTCCATGTACGTTATAGAATCTTGTTAAAAGTTAAATGTACGAAAAAACACGGGTCAATAGTCTCAATCTGCATTTGTGTAACAGTGAATTCTGGTCCGTGCAGGAGTTTCTCTGGGATCTTCTCTGTAACGATGTTATCAAAGAAACTGGTCCGATGCCGGGCTTCACCCGAAACAAGGTCTGACGCCCGCGCTGGTCAGCAGAATAGCAGCATCCCTCTTGACGATTCAGGTTCACCTCCACAAGTTGTTTTTCTGACCTTGATCGCGCTTCTGCACCTCTCGACATTCCAATCTAATCGAGGAGATACGCTTCTCGCTGACAAGTCAGACCTTGTAAATCTATACTCATATATGCGTGGAATGCATTCCGATCGACGCACTTCGATGCATAACAGTCACCTTAACCCTACTACGTAGAACATACAAAATTGTTAAATAAACTTGATTATTTCATGTCTAATAAATTATATTTTTCATGGAAAATATAAATTTTATAAAATTTTTTGTGAGTACATTTATAAAACCACATACAAATTATTGCAAAAGTTGTAAGTTATACTGAGATTGCTAAGATAAAATCATAGCATATATAAAATATAATTACATATAGATTAATACATAGATTAATAACATATAGATTAATTACATATAAATCTAATTATAATAATATA
>NW_017259428.1:423051-427900 GCF_001594045.1 Atta colombica
ATAAGAATAATACCTTATAAAATCTATATTAGAATTTTGTATAAAATATGAAATTCTGTAAAAGAAATTGCATTACATATACATATAAAATAGATAAACTTTCAAAAAACTCCGTTATTGTTATTTTAGTCACATAATTGTATTGCGTATAAATAATCTTTTTTGTTCACAACTGCAGTTTCATTCAATTAATTCGGTATAATTTATTTCTCATATAAATAATGTAAATTCAAACTTCTCTAAGAGTCTATTTTATACCGTTTGAAATTAAATCGCTATTCGTCTCCGTTAAAGGTACAATACAAAGGAGACACTTTAAAAGCAATATAGATTGCGGAAGTAGAATTGACTTCCTATTAATGCACCAAACATGTCTCACTCACAGAGGAATTTCAGCCTGGCTGAATAACGGTTACAGCAAGCAAATCGCGTAAACCATCTTCGACTCATGCTTCTAATTTTACCGTATGTTTAAAGAACGAATAATCAGGTCGACTTTTATAGTGGCTCGTACTGGTATAAAAACTCAGTGTCGACAGATTCTTTGCGTAATTCGTTATGTCTTCTTTCGCAAAGTATCGTAGGCGAAACTTTAATGCAAATTTTCCTCTCAGAAATACTCAAAATAGTCCGCATTTTTCATGCAAAAGTATAATAACGAACAAGGACGAGTCAATTATACAAGCTGACTATAATAACGATACGAGATTGTCGGTCCAGTTTCCTCATTGGCGACATTGTTATCACTCGCGGGAAAATTAACCTGGTTTCTTCTGCTTGCGCAACCGGTTTAACATACCGATAGCCATGATTCTATTTCAATACACTGTTGATACGAAATTAATAAAATATAATATCTTAGAATATTATATTTATTTACAATTAATAAAAAAACAGAAATAATTTCTGCTAAATAAAATGTCCGAATACTTTAAATGTTTTTTAATATTTTAAACTTTTTTTAAATAGTTATTTAAAATTGAAAATATGTTTTTATAAAATATTATAAAATTATTAAGTATTTAACAGTAATTAAGTAACAATCTGTTATTATTTATTTAAATTTACATTTTTCCTTTTTTAGAATGTCAATTCTGTAATAGATAAATCTATGCTTCAAATAAATATTTCTCTTTTTCTTTCTCTTTTTCTCTCGGTTTATACGTATATAAAAGTTAATTTTTGTAAATTTCGAAAATATTAATATCAAACTTACATGAGATTGATTACGAAACAGTATAAATGATTATTACTGTCTGCCGTGTCTAAAAATTACTCACCGCACTTGAAATTCAAATACTGAAATACATTTTTCCATTAACATTTTAGATTATTTTTATAAGGTGATTAAGACTGTCGATTATCGAATTTATCAGAGAAAAATACACGCTCTTGCTTATCGAGCAAAAAAATTTATGTGTCAGCCAAGCGGAAACTGTTTATTCATGTTTGCACGTGAAAGTGCGCGTACCACATTGTAAAAAGGAAAAAGAAGAATACGCGAATCACAAGCATTCGGAAATATGTACATTAGAGGATCAAAGATACATATCATATTTACTATTCCTTAAGCAGAAAATTCGATGCGTTTTTGATAAGCATTCGCGTGAAAGTTATATACTTACCCACTCACCATATTTGCCAACGTTTTATGGGAAACTAATGGCATTTCCTCGTATGAATGTAAAAAAAAAAAAGAAAAAAGAAGCTTTTTATGATCATAATATAATACATTGAACAATAAATTTTTATTATTATTTTTATTATGATTTCTAACATCATTTACAATGTAATAAATTTTTGTTATGATAATCATAAAACGCAATTATATGCGGTGTGAAGAGAATTTCGATGTAACATTCGATCGTTTAGGTTTAATAGATAGAAGGTGCCGCGAAAAATGAATGTGCCGTTATGCGATCGGATGTGTCTTCCTCTTCCTACGTCCGCATCTCACGAGTAACTCCGGGAAAGGGCCCGTCGGCGACGACACACGATGGGACATTCCTCGCAATTCAGACGGGGAAATTCGCTACTGAATACGGGTACGAGAGTCGACTTGAACGATAAATTAGACCGCGACGCTGGCACTGTGCGGAATAGAAAGTTGCCTCGGCGGTGCAGTGTGAGAAGAGCCGAACAAAGAGAGATGGTAAACGTGTTCTGACTTTGTACAAAAAAAGAAGAAATAAGGAAAAGAATAGAGAAACAGCTTTATTATATCATAAAAAAATAATCAAGCGAACATTTACATGTTTTCCTAAAAATTTTAAAGTGTATAATTAAATAATAGCAATCTTTTAATTAAAGATCACAATTGTGATAAGAACTTTTAAGATAAAACTCAGATAATTATTTTTATTTTTATTTTTTTTTAAATAATATATTATAGTAATATATCTCTTTATATGAGCTCGTAAAAATATCAGTTCCACATAAAATGTGATTTCAGTAGGAGAAAAAGAGAGAGTCACTAAGGAATGAGGATAGGGAAAGGAGATACGTCGTGTGAAAATGTCGCATCCCCTCCGCGCTATCCACCGTGACATTTGTACAACCCTGTTGCCTTCACCATTGCGTTAATAATTTAACTGTAACCAACACTACCGTTGATTAACAATAATTCGCTGTTCTTCCACGTGCAGGAATATAATTCGACACGGCGCGTTAATTGCCACGACTCAGGCTTTCATCGAGATTAGGATATTACTACTCTCTCACCAAGAATAGTCCCGTCTCATTCCGCGATGGAGGACGAATACGAGAGAAATTCCAGATGAATCGTTCTGTCTCCATTGGACGCTAATATAACAATACTTGCTGTGGAAATGCTTACTTGAATAGCATAATAGATATTATTGTTCAAAAAGGAGTGTCGAGAAATTTAATGCAATGATAATTAAATTTAACACAATGACAGATTTATTTGTGTGTCACCACCACAAAATCGTGTAGGATACAATTATTCATGAGTTACGGTATAATTAATCATTAAGTGAATAAACGTTGACAGCCTTTATTCTTCCTTCGCAGAGATGCGAAGCGAGGTGGGCGAATGGTTGGCTACGTGCGTAGGCTCGCCAATATGCATCCTGCTGCTGTCATGGTCCCTATTGATCTACCAGAATCAATCCTCATCCACGAAAAGAAAAATCGACGTGCTGACAGTCGCGATTCTTTCTCAAAGTCTCACGCATCAATTAGGGTTACTGCTGTACGCGATTCTTACGTTAATCCGTCCAGCAAATCATTTTGGAGGTAACTATACAATTGTCTTACACTGTTTTTTTCAAACAAAAATATTTCAAATACATGCCCAGTCCTGACTATAATTGTATTGCTTTACTAATCTTTTGGTTTAACAGCTCAGATAAAATGCAATAATGTATCACTTTCTTACTTTAAAAATAATTCAACTAAAAAACATATAATTTTTGAATTATTATCAATAAAACAAGTTAAATAAATGTTACCTTATCAATCATTCAAAAATGAACTTAACTTAAAAATCGTCAATCATTTCAAAAAGAATAGTTTTAAAAAATCGTAAAAATTTTTCACTTTTATTCAAACTCAATTTTTATTAAATATAAGAGTTTTAAGTTAAAAAGTATTTAGTAATGTAATAGAGATCTTGAGAAGTAACCCTGAATCTTTTTAAGAGTCTAGAACATCAAAAAACTTGAGCTGGTCAAAAAAGATTCAAGTTGTAAACGAAAGAAGTAAAAATATGATTCCAGAGAGAATCCTTAATTTTTGTAGTTGTGTCGTTTTTGAAATAAGGGAGCAATACATCTTAAACATATCAAATAAAATAGTTACATTTTATCATAATTACACTGTAAGAAATAAAATGTTAATTTTTTACACAACATTTTATTTTTTACAGTATATACAATATCGAATTTGATATTTTTATTTAGTTTATAATCTCGGTATAATAATGTCGAGGTCATTATCCTCTTCGGAATTCATGGAAGCGTCAACCAACGATTATATCATGTAAATTATTTCAACAGATTAGTCCGGGGACCCAAAAAAATATTCATTTCAATGGAACCGCGCGACTCTTTAAATTGCGAGACTCTTTAAACAATAATTCTTTGTCGCAGAGTTATGCTCAACGTTGGTGTGGGTCCTGAACTCGTCGAGTATTCTCCAGGAACTAACCTTGACATCGATCGCAGTGTTCGCGGCGATCAGCAGTCGCGATGATGTTATTAATCTCACGAAGAATCATCTCAAATACCATTTGGTGAGCCTGAGCGTCATCAGCGCCTGCATTGGTGTCACTGGCGTCCTCAACTTCGAGCCGGAGATCTGCGTCTTCCTGGCCCACGAAATCTCCCATAAATATGGAGTCTTCGTCAACTCCCTCAGGGGTCTGTTGGCCCTCACATCTTTTTTCGGCGTGTTGATTGCGATCTTTAAAAATCTTTGTCGTCCACCGACTTCTGAATTGCTCAAGTCGGTTTCCGATCTGTCCGAGGCGAGCTCGAAGAACTCTTCAGGAGCATTCGAGTGTCACCCACAACATTGGGATCCCTCAAGCGGATCGTGCACCAGTGGTTCGACAAACAGCAGGGCGTGTTTAAGAAAGAAGAAAGTGCAGGTGGACGAGACCAGCGGTAGATCTACTGTTTACAGCATACTCTTTGTCTGCTACGTCTTTGAACATTTACCCATCCTGGTAAATATATCTTTAATTCTTACTTGTTACATTTATCTTCTTTATTGTTTTATTTAACTTTAATAAATATTATTTTAATTTTTGTTATCATATCTTTATTTTTTATGAGATTTATAATGAATCTAACAAATATAATCATAACGTATCGAAACATATAGG
>NW_017259428.1:427974-445027 GCF_001594045.1 Atta colombica
ATTATTGTTTAATAATACATAATATATAATTTACTATAATTTACAATTTAAAGTTTATTAGTTCTAAGAGATTTTTCTTAAGAAAATATTACTATAAATTTGTTAATGATTAGAAAGAGACACCCTATATATAAATGGCAAAGCAATCACTTGTTTTTTTTACAAGTTGAAAGTTAATACGACGAAACAGGAAACTCGTTTGCGGAAAATCGTTTTGGTCGTTAGCATAATCTTGTTACATTAAAAGTATTTTACTGTAAAATCCATTTCTAATTTATGTAAAAGTATAAGAACCTAATACTATCGAGATTGACGTGTTTTTCCATACCGTTGGTTTAATTAATTATTACTTTCGAATTGAAACTCTAACGAACCGGTAACGCTAATTGTTGACTCGTAGTTAAGATATATCAAAGATACCTGGAAAGGATATATAATTTATTAAGTGATTACGATTAGTCCATACGTTTACTTTTTTTTACTTACTTTTTTACTCGACACTGAAACCATTTTTTGCACGAGCATCTCGATTGTATAAAAGCGACATTTCGCAATATTCTCAAAATTGCGCGTGCCAAGTCGACCGTTGCAATGTTACATAGTTAAAAGTGGCCGACCTAATTTATGGCACGTCCTCGATGCTTCTAAATAGCGAAAAATATAGGTTATTCACATGACTTGTCATTTACATGACATAAAATAAATTTCGAGCAACTTAGACTTATTTATTAGTCATACCGTGTACTTAATATTCAAGGAAACTTTAAATCCTTTCTCCTTTTATAGATACAATTTAAATTCCTTTCTGATAAGAAAAAAATAATAATTCAGAAAATAAATATAATTACAAAATTCTATTACATCCGAATCACATTGCTGCATTAATTAAAAAAGATCATCAAAAACATCTCAAGTTAGTTTTTTTTTAATAAACAAATATTTTTACAATTCTAAATTAGTAGTATTAAGATAGTGAATATGCAATTTCTATAATTTCACTTTCTCTTCATGTTATACTTTCAACTGTATAATGTATTCTTTAAAACTATGTATTTTTATAATTTAAGTATTACAATCCTACACTGAGAAAAAAAAATTTGTTCAACGAATTCAACACTTTTAATTGTTTACAGATTTGATTAATTCAACCAATTTTATTTAATCGAATTTAACCATAGTCTTAACAATTGTTCAATGTTGAGCAGATTAAATTCAATTAAATTCAAGATTAAATTCAATTAAATAAAATTTGTTAAATTAACCAAATCTACAAACAACTAAATATATTTAATTAGTTAGAACAACTTTTTCTTCTCAATGTATGTAGTATAAATTCATCTCTTACCAGAATTGTCGATTTTTCTTTTATTATCTCAAAAGTGCTAATTTTTTTTGCTTGTGTCACTTTTCTATTAACGTAGAATAGATAATAATCTAATAAGTATAGACTGCGCATTTTTATGTAGTTATAAGTAATCATCGGTTTAGAAAGAGAAAAATAAAGCTTGAAATCTCTCTCTCTCTCTCTCTCTCTCTCTCTCTCTCTCTGTCTCTCTCTCTAAAATATTGAATAGAAGAGAGATGATGATAGAATTGAAGAGAAATGCTGATTCATTTCTTTCTAACGATTCATAGGTGCTAAGATCAGGGAATGTGCAATCTATATCTATTACGTCTATATACAATGTAACAATATATCTCCAAACAAAATTACTAATTTTTTGTTTGTGAGACGTATTGTTATAATTAGTCATGTCCTTGAAAATTTCATCGTATCTCACAACAGATCCGATACGGTGGTTGGTTGAATTGTCTGATCGCCGTCACACCAATTACATCTATACAATTACATCACACAGCCGAGAGGATTTTCATGCGAATCCAAGCCGGACACGAACTTCACTTGCGTGTGCCATCCGGAAGAGGGACTTTTTAGTAATAAATGTCGCTCCTCAAAAAAGTGGTCGGGAGAAACAAAGGAGATCTAGATGGAAAAAGGGTCGGGCTCGGTATAAAGCGAAATTCGAAAGCGCGATCTTAATTCGGACAGCGACCTTAATCGGTGAATCAAATTAAGAATTCACGCGGCGGCGTCGACGTTCCGCAAAAGTCGTCCCGCGGAGAAACTCCCATGACCTTCCTCATTAATATTAATGATCGCGGCTGTTACATGCGTGACGCATACTATTTACATCGTATAGGAACAACGCGCGGTCAATTAGGCTAACATCAAGTAGGCGTACGCGATCTCGCCGTAGAAAATCGCAGAATGAATCGTTAAAAAATAATTCTTATATATTATTTTAAATGTCACAATATATATAAAATGCGAAGTGAAACTCTCAATGAATTCTCTTGTCGCTATCATCTCATATTAACGAGTGATATTTTTTATGATCACCGTTTTTATAAACTGATGCCCGGTGTCCAGGCAGTTACGAAATAAGACGATTCGCTGCTCGATATACGTAAACCTATACTCGAGATTCGCGTGTATTAGTTCGTTGAAAAATAATGGTCGATTCACCGTTCGTCGAAATAAACACCGTTCTCTGCTTACATACGTGCAAACAGCGTGACGGCCGTTACACTCGTGTTTTTGTCTAACTACTAAACTAAATCACCGATATAAAGTTTAATTACAAGCTCGAGCAAAAATATATATATTCCAAATCGGCGAAATCAACGAGTTTCTATCATGATTTTTTGTCATGTACAGTTATTTTAATGTGCAAATAATCCACATTTAATAATAAGTAGAAAATTGATCAATATATGAATAACACAAATAAACGAAAGAAATGACGATCTTGTTCGATTAAAACAGATCTTTTTTTTTGCAAATTCTTTATAATAATTTAAAATGCCCTTTAATATTAATATTATTGATATAAATATTAAAATATCAATTTGATTTATGATCTTATGTACTCTGATTTTAGTTTAGAACTGTTTTTCAAAATCAATAAATAATTAACACACAAAATTTGAAAATTTCGCATAAAATGTTCACTCAAAAGTACACTGAAAAAAGAATCTGATTGCATTTATCGGAATTTTAATTGAAAATGGACAAATCAGAATTTTCTAATTTCATAACTGTATATATAAATTTAATATTTTAAAAACACCTCTATCTCCATTAATTTTAAAGAATTGTTCCACTCCTTAAATTAGAAATTGAGTTGTTATAAAAAAATGTTTCTCTTAGATTTTTATGTTTAATATAAATATTTCAAAGAGAATTGTGATTTGTGACAGGTATTATTTTTTAGATGTTTTATCTTTAAAACAAAACATGATTTTTACCAATCTTGCAATTAAAAAACTTAGTATGAATTTTAAATGTACATATAGGAGCGATAAAACTTTTTTCTTGTTCTTTATTCGATTTCAGTTACAATCGTTTTCTGCAGTAGCTGTTCTCGGCAGAAAATATAATTAGAATATATTTATGTTGTTATAATTAGAATATAAAGGTGTGCGAAGAATTTCTAAGATAAGAATCGAATCAAACCGAATAAACTTGTTCGAAAATGAATCGAATTTGAAATTTTTACATGGAATTGAATCGAATCAAATCTGTTTAATTCGAAGTAACAGGTTGCTTATTATTGTATCATTACAACATCTGCTTTGATCAAATAAGACCTTTACTTTTTCGTTTTGTATTAATTTACATTTACCTCAAAATTCACCGTTCTTGAGAAACTTCGGATCGATTTCTCGCATATTAAGTAATTGTTATCAGAGCTTTGATCGGTCCGAACGTATTTTTAACAAGCGCAATGAGCATGTTTGTGGGCGTTATTCTTTACCAATTGCAATTAAAGTAAAACGTCAATGTATGAGATCAGCGCGAGTTACTACGATTAAAGAAACTCACAGATCGATTAAACGGAGAACAAGTTGCAAAACATTATGTAGTTCTTTTAAGATGTACGAGAATATATATGGGAGAAAAAAAAAGGCTGCGCTCCGTTTATTGTGTCAATCGAAACAATATACTCGAGATAATAGACATATAAATATGCGATTAAACGGAATATTAGTTCAAAATATTAACATCAACAAAATGTAAACAAAAATAATGAAATGGAATATTTTATAAAAAAAATTAATGAAAAATGCCGATATAATCTTGTATCAACTTTACACTGCAAAATTATACGGAATAAGAAATTTAATTTAATTTTTTTTTTTTTTTCACTATCACTTCCACGTATTCATAATATACTAAAATGCCATTTTATAACGTAAGAACAAGATATATTTTTGCAAAAAATATTTTTACACATATTACGCTAAAGGAATTAATTAAAAGAAGTGCAATATAACAGAAAATTTATTGTGGCAATCATCTCACCAACCGGAGCGATACACATTCGAGAGAAAGAGACGGGAATGAGAATTGCGCGTGTACTTTACACACACTTATACACGTGCGTATAGTGCCGCTCTATTCTCTAATTAAAGTACAACTAGTTTCGATTTCATACTTCGGACTAGACCGGCCGTTACTCACGTAACCAACAGCGGTACTACCGCACATTATACCGTTCGTGATAAAATATACACTATATACAGTGGGAGGCAAAAATGTATCAAAGGAACTGAAAGGAAGGCCTTGTTACTTGTTAATTAACGGTAATTTGATTATCTTATTGCGATTAAAAATTTAGTTAACATAAAGTAGCAGTAATAAGTGAAGACAAATAAAATTATTTACACGAATGAATTATCTTGAAAAAGAAACACCTCATTCAAAAATAAAAAGATACATTTTATTTTCGCACAGAATCATATATATATCTATATTCCGAAAATGCGTACTTATATAAAAAGGATATTAAAAAAAAGCCGATTTTTGTCCAAAAAGATATAAATAAAAGAAATAGTGTTTTTTTATAATACCTCCTGGATATGATAAAGTTATCAAAAAGTTCGTGGCGTTTGAGGAATACGAAAAATAAAAATGTTGAAATTTGAATAAATACATCATGTTTGATGTATTTATTCAGTTACTTTTCAGTTAATTTTTGAAGTGAATTTCTCCAAATGCTTTTTAATAATTTTATCATAATCAAATCAAAAATCTATAAAAAAAACACTGTTCCTTTTACAATCTTTTTGAACAGAAATCGATTCCTTTTTTACATCCTCCTTTACAGTTACATAAGGTTTATGCAACAAATAAAATATTTTTTAATTTATTGGCATCAAACAAAATTAAATTAATCTGTAAATTAAGGTTAATTTTCTGTTTGAATAAATATATGAGACAGCTTAACCAATTTCTTAAAATTTCTATTAAAGTAAAGTCTATGGTTACATTGTAAAACTACAGAAGATTTCAATTTTACGACAAAGAATCTCATTTATCTCATGTTGTTTGCATAAGAATTTAACAAACAAGATTATCTACCATCGCTCGCTTATCTTTAAATGATATTATAATAATCAACGAAATAGTACGATTCACATAGATACAACATGCGTGTTCAGTGCACGTAAAATTGCGTACATGCTCGCACCACATCATATCGCATTGCATCGTGTATGATGTGCGTACTTTTGAAAGCGCGACCGCGGAGTTTTCACCGCGAATTCTTGCGCGAATCCGTGGTTAAAAACGAAAGTTTTTTTTTCGCAGTACCTCTGTAAAAGGCCCGCTCGCATATTTTCAACGTATGTCTTCCTATAATCTGCGAGGTACGATCCTTTTTCTCTTATGACGTTAGATATCGCGTGCACGATATCCAGACGCATGTTGAACAATTAGCTGCGTGTAATTGACCCAATCTGAATGATGAACGTATATGGTAGATTCCTCACGGCGAAAGCTGGACCCAATTTCTGAATATAGAATCTTCTTGACACGATTTCTGGTGAAATTTATTAGCGCGAAAAAAAAACCCACCGTGGTCTAGAATACCTAGATTGCATTACATTGCATTAGGCGCAACAGATTGCAGAAATACCGTTTTCTATACATTCAACAGTAATGATCACATTTCGATTAATGATTATCGCGTTCATAAGTGTTATTACAAAAATACTCCAAGTAATCGATTAATTTATTACATACTTATTATAACAGTAATCACGTTGTGTGTCGATTCCATTATATTATATGTATATATGTATATTACAGATACGATCATATCCTGTTGCAAAATTTATGAAAGTACTTATATAAATTGTATAATATTATTTCGAAACATGATATATGTTAAATTAATTAAATATGATTTCCTAGATCATCTCGATTAGGCCGAGCCTTTTAAAGAATTTCTGCACACCGCAAAATCTGGCAACATGGTTGCCACTGGTGAAGGATACTCTGCTTCCGGTTTTTCTGGCTCTCTTCGATAAGATGTTTTGCCGATACGTGGCCAAGGTGTACACAAAGCAGGATCATGCAAGGAGACTGTCGCACGGTGCGTTTTTTCTAAATAGAGAAATTCTTTGTGTTTCATAATAGAGATCACTACGTGATTTCCATTCTTTCAGTTAAGCAAAAACTGACCTGTCCGTTGTGCGTGGGAAAGTTAAGACTCCATGTAATAATCGTAATATTTGCCCGCACAACAGTGATATTCCGCGCGACAACCATCAATTTTTCGTTAACGACACGCGTTTGAGTAATTCGTCGTATTTTCATTTTTTGCAACATATGTAACTATTTACAGAGTTTCACGGTATTCCCACGATTTACAGTCATTATGGGAGTTTTTTATTAAATTGCTAAAGTTTTTGCATTCTACACATTTTCATTCTAGATATAACGATCATGTAACTCTTTCTCTACAACGAAAACGTGAAAAGCGAATTTTTTATCAGATTATTGAGATTAATGGAAAAACTTTTCATGTTTTCCGCCTTAAGAGAAAGATTACATAATCACTATTCAAATCTAATTAATGTGAGATGTCAAAAGTAAAATCTAAATATATCGTCAAACGAATCTCGGTATTACTGTTTCTGAATTAAAGTTTGATAGAAGTAAAAAATTTAACCTTTATTTTCTCAAGAATAAATACTATCTTAAATAAAATGTTGCATTTATTTCAATCAAATAAAAAACACTCTTACGTCATAGCACTTAAAGCGAAATTTGTCTGTGTAATGAAATTTCTCTGGGATTTCTCTTTCAGGCGGTATAGATGGTAAATTTCGACATTTCGAACAAGATACCGAGTACAAGCTGCAGTTGAACCTCAATCATGGGCTAAAATTCCCTCTGACTAACGGAAGCCTCTACGGACGGTTGCACAGCCATCAGAACAGAGGTGAGTGAGCGAGAACGGATGTCAGTGAGATTTAACGATGCGAAAATATTTCGATCGCTTGATAGTTCTCTCTCCCGGCCTATATTATTAATTGCGACGTTTCGTGCGGCTTTGTTAATGCACCCATCGAACACTCGGCACGACTACGTTAGAAAGTCCGAGACGAAACCATCTCTCGCGCTCGTCTCTGTTCTATCATCATATCTATCAGATATATCAAATATTACAGATCACTGTAATAACGTGAAAAACCGAATGTTTCGATATTCCCGAAAGCGGCTTTCACAAATCGCGACTGTCTCTTTTCTATTACATTTCATTCGTCCAGTCAAATTTAAATCGATTTGATGATAATTTAAAAATCACAATTGTTAAGTGCTCTAAGCGAAATGATAAATAATCTAAGTTATAATTAAAAAAATAAATTATTAAATTTTCTAATATGAATGTTTATAATTACTTATTGTAATAATCAGTCTTATGTTCACGTTCTTATATAAGTTTTACTGAAGTATTGTAACTAAAATGTTAGATACAAATCTGAAAATAATTTCATTACGTCATCAAAATAATTAGGACTGCAATTGATTATTAGAATGTCAAATTTTGTACAATATTGCTCATCATGCTTTCTATGTTAATTATAATTTTGTTATAATAATCTAAATTATTTTTGTATCTAGTTAAATTTTTAGGTACTTCAAAATCGTTTTTTTTTTCATATAGCGAAAATAAAATATATTTACAATTAATTTAGAATTGTTAATTCATAACTGTTAGATTTTCTAGTATAATTATTTGAATTATTGTGATAATTGTTCTTACGTTTTGCAGCAAAAACTGGCACAATTACTATGGGAATTCAGCAACATTATCCTAAAACGCAACCTATGAATGAAGACGGCAGCTATGCATCTCTGCCAGCAGAACTATCGTCCTTCACGAGTTCGACCTTCGAACCGCGTCAGGATAAAATTCCCGAATCGCCGAAGAAGAATCCAGTGGAACCACCATCGTCGGGATACAACAGACGACCGAGACCAAACGAGAACTTGCACGAGCTGGCTGGTAATCGCAGGAAGATCGGCAGCACTGATGTCTTCGGGCAGAACATGGAGAACCTGGTACAACTGGAGGATTCTGCGAATAATCGAAAAATCAAGAATCTAGACGAGATTCGCGAAGAACCATCCAGGCGACACGTTCGGAGCGTCCTCGGTCTGGAGAAGCTAATTCTCGGGCTAGAAAACAATCTTCAAGAGCAGCATTATTCTAGAAACATTCTACGCAGGAATCAAAGCTTCGACCATGCCAGGTGCCACTTACTTGTCGATTCGCCGATTGCTCTCGCGTATCTTTTAGCGTACCTTCACTTTTACCTGTGCCATTAAGCCGCCGTCGCGATACGTGGCAAATGTATAACTGGAAAGTGTGAGACGTGAAGTTTCCCATAAATTATTCAAAATGCATATTTTGACGTACATCATACATGAAGGATGGGATAGGACCTACAATCGTCTCAACTTTTTTTTTTCACGACTTGTAAAATTCATTAAATTGCGATACATTTTTAGATGCATTTATTAATGTGTAATATGTTAGAATATATATATATATTAAGTATTATTAACGTTTATAAGTTTTATAACTTTTATAAACATTATTTAATATTTCAATTTATAATATATCTCTATCATAATATTTAAGTATATTTTTCATAAATTCTTGTAAAGCTAATGTAAAATAATATCCTTTTTCTTTGATATATAGATATCATCGACCTGTGCTCGACTCGAGAACTTATAATTTAAAGAAAGACGATCTTTTGAAAGAAAATCTTCATTTAAATCTCCATAGACGAGATAGTCATTGCGAAGGATATGATAGCTCTGATGATGAGAGCTGCGATCTGGAGAACGGCGACTTCGACACAATGAGCTCTTGCAGGAGCAGAAGCAGAAGCTGTTGTTCCGTTACCACGGTCGCCAATGATGACTTTGAATATTTTCAACGTAAGGGAACCAAGGTAATTGTATACAATTAAATCTTGCCGTCTTTCAGTAAATTTTTAACAAATATTTTGAAATTTATCCTGAAGCAAATATTAAATTAATTAAGTTCAATATTATCACATCAAATGTCTCATTTTTATTCGTAATTAAATATAATTTGTTTACATTTTATATTACTGTCTTAATTTCGCGGTGAGAATAAAATTTTTTTTAGAATTCTTTATACAATTTTTCAGAACTTCTATATAAATAACTTTAAACTTTTTCAGAATTTCTGTAATAATTTTATAACGTTTTAAAAAATTTCTTAAATTTTTTTATATAAAACGGAATATCTTTAAAAAATAAATCTAAATTTTAAAAAATCTAAAAGGCCTATTTTCTATAACTTCTAATGACTCTAACGCTTACAGAAGAGGCTCTTAAATATCTGCTCTGAAATATTTTTTTCAAAGAATTTTTTTAGAATTCTATATATATGAATTCTGAAATATTCTTTAATTTTTAAGATTTTTCATCCCTTTTATAAGAAAATACTAAAGAAAAAAATTATAAATACTAAAAAAAATTAAGATATTTTTCAAAAATCTTTGTTTTATTAAAAATGTAATGTTTTATTAAGAATTTAAAATACTACAAATTCTTAAAAATATTATTTTTTCATCAGGATAATAATCAATAAATTCAATATTTACCGATAGTGGTTAGAATGACCGGTTTTCTCGAGTTTAATGTTAAACGCAAGAGGATACCAGAGGTACTTTCACGAGAAAATGCATCGTCCTAATAGAAAAATATTCGCCGCTGACAGAGCGATTCGTCGGCCTTTTCGCGGCGTTAAAGGCGCACACGCTTACGTAATCCCATATCGTGAGAACGTTCTGTTTTACAGGTGGAGTTGCTGCCCTCGAAGCGAACCAGCGAGGTAAAGGTCAGCATGCGATCTTTCACGCCGCGTATCATAGAGAACGGTACCGAGGATCGAGAGGACAAGAAGTGCGGCAGTAATACGAAGCTGTCCGACACGAAGCCTAGCATACAGTCCTATCATCTAAAAACTAAAAGAATCGTGCCCGGTTATTCGATGAACGACCTAGATAAACTGACTGTTAATAAAAAGATGCCGAATCTCTCGATGGAGAATCTGAAAACTATCCTAAAGAACTCCGACGTGAGTTACCTCGACAATGGCGACATATGCAAACACGATATTGGCGGCTCGGTACCGGACTTCAAAAAGATTTTCGTCACCGAGTTTATATGAAATTGCCACAACATTATATAAAGACTGCATCATTTGTCCTTGTGATGTTAGCAGCGGCATGTCAACAGATGTAAATGATTTACTTTGTGAGATTTGTAATCTATACTGGAGCGAGCCTTCCTCTGTACTAAACTATAGAAAACCGTAACGAATAGAGAAAAAGATGGCATACAAATACTTGTCTTTCTTATGCACTGAAAAAAAAATTGTTCGTTTGACTGCATTAATTTAATCCGTCTTTATTTCTTTCATTAGAACATGTATGTATTTAAGTAAAATCTAATATATTTGACTTAAATACGTACATTCTTCTTTGAAAAGAATAAAAATGAACTAAATTAATTAATATTCAAGTGAATTTTTTTAGTGTGATAAAACAGTTTTAATTAATCGATAAATTCCTGACAAAGAAAACTGTACAATCTTTGGCTCAGAATGTCATTGTTTAAGAATTGAAACACTCCCACTTCTTATTGGTTCGATGGCTTATTCCAATATACTATTAGGCTCACTGACTTTGTACAGCCGAGAAATATTATTCTTCTTGGCGCAAATTCTTGGCGTATGTATAAAAAATATTATTGTAAATTTTTTCATTTTTTTGAAGGATTTTGTTAATAATGGAATTGAGAAAAAGTACATAAATTAGAGCATTAAGGTGATAACAATTTTAACAGAGAAAATGATTGATAAATCCCTCCATCAATCAAGTTGGACTTTGAAGGCACAATCGAATTTTTGAATTTTATGAATTTCGAATTAAGAATTTAAATTCTGTAAGAAATGAGTAAAAAAAATACAATATAAAATACTTATGATAAAATACCTTATTATGATAAAGTAAAAACTCATTAAAATTTTCACAGTCAAAGATTTTTCAGATTTTTATATTGGAACAATATAAAAACCTACATTGAAACTCGAAGATTCAGGTTGCTGACGAAAGATGTAAAAAATTTTTAGTCAAGAAATATCTAGAACTAGCGCACATTGTGCATATTTTTAAGACACGAAAAGTCGTTCTTTGTTTCTGTAACGCGAAAATTGTATTTTTTTATCAAATAATTAGTTTTTTAATTATATCTCATTTTTTCGGACTTATTATTAATTGTAAGCTGCGATTAATATGTTACAGATATGTAATTATTGTAGACGCAATTATTGTAGACGCTCACACAGTATTGTGCCTATTTTTGTAAAAATGCTGTAAAATACTTGACAATATGTAGTGAATTTATTTAGGAGACGGGGAGTTGATTATATATAAACGTTACTTGTAAATATTTTGTATATTTGTACTACAATATTTAATATAATAGTTATGTACATGTATACAATTATTAGTCGCGTGTCACGACTTAATCCTATAATATTTAATTGTCGTGGAAATGACAAGCAAATTGTATAAATTAATCGTAAATATATTTTACCTCTGGATTTTTGTGTAAGGAGATCGAATTTTAATTTATTACCTTTGCATATCATAGCATTATTTCATAGCAAGACTAATGAACTTAAAACCTCTGTCTCAAGTTTTCTTTATTTTTTGCACTAAAATATTTTTTTCATCTTTATATAATATAATATTATAAAGATATTAAATCTTTAGAGTATCTTTTCTAATGTCTCTGAATTCATCAAACATAATACTTATCACGGTGATCAATAATACGCAACACTGAAGTTTCAAATAAATATAATTCATTTTATTGAACTGATTCCCTTACAGTTCGTTTCTAAAGTTTAAAACGCTATCTCTCAATCATTCAATTACAATCGTAATCTTTCGGAATTGGTGACAATCATAATTATAATTATTATTTGCTTCAGCCTCTCGCGCATAATCTTTCTCTATATATAATACATAGAGTGAATATAGCTCATCGCTGGCAAGATTGAGCATAGCCAATGTCGCATGAGCTCATGCGACTGATTAGAGATACGCCTTCCATCGTCTATCGCGTGATAGCGAGCGAATCATCGCCGTTGTCGTAATTGCTTAATTAAATGATCTATCCTATTCTTCCACGATTTATGCACACATTGTTGACTAGTAATACACAGTTTGGCATCGTTAATTGTATTTTTATCTACGATTGCATTAGTCAGCGTAGAAACGCAGTGCGCTTATTTTTACATTAATCCACATTCGCTAACTATTACGTATAATTGCTAACAAATATCGGCAGAATCTTTTTCTTCAAAAATAAAAGATGGCTGTATTTTCATCAAATATATAGTGAATATTCTGTATCAATGTTAACAATTAACAAATTAATAATTTGTAAAATTTTATCTCAAAAGCATTGAATTTCTTTGCTTCTCATAGTACATTGCATGTACACTGAGAGAAAAAAAATGATACTATAATTTAACTGTAGTTTACAGGCATTTTTTGTGTCGTCTCTATAAATTTTTTGAGGTAGAGAACTAATAATATAATTATTTTTACTAACATTATAACAATAATAATTATAAGAATGAAGTTCCTGTCATCATAATTACTGTATCATGTAATTATATATGGATAGAAAGAAGGTTTCGCTGAGCTAAAAATTTTAGTTAAATTTAAAAATAATTTTGTTTGTACTATCAAAATAATTATGAAGAACAGTCGCAAAATTTTTGCAGCATTGCCATCAACGCTTAAGCATTCTATAAATAATTATTTTGATAGTTTAACAAAATTATTATCAGATTATATCAGTTAAATTTTTAAATATTTTAACAAATGTTCTTTCTATCCATTATAATTACAATATTAAACACTTTTCTCTCAATATACATTTGCTGCTATTATTACACAATTCAATTTTATTTCCGCTCAAAAATGTGATATATATTAGAGTAATGCTTAGCTTGTTAATACAATTTGGACTTCGACGTTAATGAGGACATGTGCGTGTCTTCTTTAATTTCGAGACTAGCTGTTTGGAGTTCCTCAAGGATACTCGTACGTAACGATACTTGCTTCACGTATAAACTTATGAAAGCATTCGTCTCCCAGAACCATTAAACTCCCCTCATGCGGATCTAAAAATAGTGTGTGCTCGACGTCGAACTATAATACACAGCCACGTTAACCGCGTCAAACTGCGCTCTTACATCCTACTCTCGACGTCACATAGCAATTTCAATACATCAAAAAATATCCATCAAAACTTGAATATGCATGTAACATCATTCATCTACAGAGGGAAAACGGAGTGAGTGTCAACTGACTATTTACTGTTAACTGTATTAATGAGTATTATTTTTTTAACAATAATTACTTAGATCAATAACACATAACAGCCCATGAATTTACATTTTAGGATCATTGACTGAACGAACGTAATCGTTTCGTAATTTTTAGAAGCTGAGTACAAATTCGTTTTCAAAATTTAGCTATCACGTCATAATTTTAGGAAAAGTGACGTCAAATGAAGTCACAAAAAGAGAATGATTTTAAAGGTTTTTATGACGTTGTAACCGACAGTTAATTTATTTTTTTAAACTTTGTTAATGCCACGCAAAAAGCACTTTTCAACTTTTAGTTTAAAATGCATTTTGTTTCACATTTCAGTACAATTTTTTTTTATTTTTAAGATTAGCAACTTAATTAAATACTTATTGTATTTTTTGTTTCAATTTCATATTGTTTTTTTATTTAATATGATTACATTGTACTATATAATCATACTTTACATATAATTAATTATTTTCCAAAGATGCTTTTTTTTCTGTTATATGAGAACTATTTTTAAATTTCTATATCTCAAAAACAAAAAATTATACTGAAATGAAACAGAATGCATTTTATTGCAAAAATAAAAGTTGAGATTTTTGCGTGGCAAAATTTACAAAATTAAAAAAAGAATTTGCTGTCGATTAAAATAATTGAAACAAATTTTTATCTTAAAATAATGTAATAAACTAATGTAATAATTACTATCTTCTAATGACTTTTTTGTAAAGATAATTAATTCTCTGGGAATCTATAAAGTAATAATAGCCTATATTATTTCATTCTATAAAAAAATAATGCAAGTATCATTTCCATTTCTTTCGAAAAATTATGCTAAATCCTTGTTTCATTCAGATTCATCATATAGATCCATCATACTCAAAGAGTATTACGACGTTGCGACTCGCGAATTCTACACCACTGCTCAAAAGTGATTTGATACTGGCTGACACTTTGGTACAGGAACGCGCGAGAAATTCTCACTCGCGCCTAATCGATCCGCCGATCAATGAGTGACGTAGACGAGATCACTGCCACGGAAGATCGCCTCGATCATGGACTTCCGGTTGAATTCACCACCCCGGGACTCCATCGCGGCTACCAATCGCTGGTATCGGTTCCAGGCGGTCACCGACGCCACTTCCTCTTCCGGCCGGTCCTTAATCTTCTCGTATACGTCGCTGCCATTGTCGACCGCAGCTTCGGAAGTCTGACACACAGCTTCTGCATCCGGTATCATCTACGAAGTTGCGATCGAATGATTCGATATCATTGGAATTCTTCATGATCGATGGCGCGGGAAATTATTGCGCTCATCGTTTTATTATTAATTCCAGGAAATTCCTAGAGATTGCGAGATTTTTATTACTCTTTTTTTATCACGCGTCTATAAATATCCATCTCATGTAAAATGCAACATAAAGACATTGAAAAATTATATGCTATTACCGACAAATTAAAGGCAGAAATTATCAATTTGTCCAACTGAAACGTCAAGAAATGTCGAAGTGATTTTTTTTCTTAAATTTGATTAATGAAATTCTTTTACTTTGCAACGGCATCTGTCTTGATTTGTATCAGATTGGCTTTCAATCGAGCGGAAGGAAATCCTAAAGGGTTTACGCGAAACGAGCATGACCAATGTTTGTTGAATGCATCGTAGACACGTGTAACGCTACCCTAAACCCCGTGTCTGAAATCAATACTCGAACGGCATTACACTGTTACTAAGGATGCCCATCCCCATCGTCAGATTTTGCGTCATCCCTATACCACTTTAACTAATTTGGAGTTCAACAGCCAACATCAGCCAATTGCCAATATTATAATAATATTTTCATTATTACACGAAAAGAACACGAAAAGATTTTGCTGGAACAAATCTAAAAATATTTTTATTGGAAACTAAAACTGGTATATAAAAACTTTTTGCTCATCATTTTACAGTTTTTCAACTCTTGCAGTTTTTTAACTCTTTTGATAGTCCAGCAAAATTATTTACAGGTCTGTATAAAATAAAATTTTAGAGTTTTTAGCAAAATGATTCTTTCTGAGTATACATATTTTTTTATGTTTACTTAACTTCTAATTATCAATAGCTCACTTGGTATTATAGCGATTAATTACAATCATTTACAAATTACATAAATAATTATACAGAGAGGTAATATTTACGATCGTTACTATTAATAAAGAAATATGATTCATAAAATTAACAAGATAATAGTTGCTAAAATTGTTTCCTTCATCTGCATAAAATCAAATAATTTATATGCGAGCAGCAAAATTACTCCACGTTTCATGAGAACTTAATATCATAATAATCAATCGACAAAGCAGAAGAGATCCATTATTATCCGTTTATTATCAAACCCGTTATCTGATTATTGTCCCGTTAGTTAATTAACAGAGAATCAAACATTCGCTTTGCATGCCTTCAATTCTCTCTCTTTTTTCGAGCCTCTGATCATTTCTCACCTTCAGTTTCCGCTGATTCTCGCGCGACCTCGCGATCCAATAAGGGTCAAGGTCACCGTGCTGCGTTGCGGCCTGAACTTCTGGAAAATTGATATCGAAGCCGAATTCATCCAACACAACGCGTAGACTAGACCAACGTGCGGTCCAACAGTAACTGAGGAAGCCCGACCAACGCGTCGACCATCAGCTGGATCCCCGCGATGACTTTTCCCCCTCTGGTGGTGCCCAGAACCTACATGTGGCTACCATATGGGAGGGGGTTGGGGGGAGGGGGTTGAGGAACAACGTCTGATGGTAGTGGTGGGTCCACCTCTTTCATTCGCACACCCTTATAGTTACGCGCCTAGACGACTCGCGGTTGCTCGCTTCCGGTTTACCGCTTGCAATTCGCGTGTCGCGGATTTTGTTCAACGACGCCTCAAGTCCAGCGGAGAAGGGAACGAGATTGCTTCCAATCGATTCACGCGAGTTTACGAGCCGTTTTATATGCGGTATTATTAAAGACCGTGATATTTGTAGTAGTCACATTTCAGTGAAGAGATATTGCACTCGATTGTATAAATATCCATACTGATCCTTACGACAGTTACTCGTAATTGTAAACAAACAAACAAATAAATTTTTTATTTCTCTCTATCTTTATTATTGCTTGTAATAAAATGAATTTGATATTCGTATTCGATATTTGTAATGTAGAATTGCTGTTATCAGCTCTAACATAAACTGACATTTTCTAATTTTTTTAAGTTAATATAACTTGTATATATTTATTATATATATA
>NW_017259428.1:445127-450752 GCF_001594045.1 Atta colombica
TAAAAAATATTTTATTTCATTTATTTCATATATTTTATATTTTAAATTATAACGAAGCAATGTTGAGTGCTTTCGTTTTTTTTATTGTTTATTAACTCGAAGATAGTTCAAAAATGTATCAAAACGTACTTTTAACTCTATGTCGCAATAATTCAAAGATACGATTGAAAAAGTAAAATAAAAAGTAATCACAACGTGTTACGAAGAATAAATAAATAAAAATATTATAATTTAATGGCATCTCAAATCTCTCTTTCAAATGGAATTAATTCATCTTCCTCGTGGCTCGACTCAAAGATACGGGCGATCTTAGGAATACAAAAACTAAATGTCGCCTTAATCTTCTATATATGGGGATGCTTTGGGAATATCAATGTCAAAGACGAATTGTGAGAATAATAGACGTGGATGAACAGACGGGCACGTCTTAACTGATGCGTATTTAATTCGAGATGTCTGCATTCCGCGTCGAAGTCGAAAAACACCAAGCCACCATGGCGAGCGCGGCCACCATAGGGGCCATGTTGGCGAGCCATTGTGGTAGTGCCGAGGGAATCAAGTAAATTGGCTGAATTAGTCCGTCCGTGAACCGGCGCAGCGATCATCAACGTACGCAGATGCAGATGCGCGATAGATCCTGCGTTGCGTAACTTGCAGGCCTTCTTTGTGACTCCGAAAACTTGGACTTTTCAAATGATTCATAGTAAAGCGAAAAATTATAATCTACCTAAAGTTCCTAATCTTAGAATTTGTTAACCTTTAGGGTACACGATAATTTTCCGGTCTTTTATTACACGACAGGTCGTTCGTATCTGAATTAATTTTCATCATTTTTATAAGTATATGAAGATTCTTAACTGAGCTTTACATATACTTTAATATTTTTAATATCTGTAAGATCGTGTATTAATTTTCTGTAATCTAGGACTTTTTTGCTCAAGTTTTTTCGCTAGGCTTTCAGAAAGGCTTTCAGAAAGTGTGGAAAAGTTCAGAGCATTAATATTTCTATTACATAAGACCCCACTGCTAACGAAATATTTTAAAAAGGAGAATTGGATTCTGTTCTCCTTTATTCCGAAGAAATTTGAGAATAAAATTTCACTTGTGCTAAAAAGATCCAAATTGCATGCAGACAGAGATTTAAAAAAGGAAAGGAAACCATTATTTAGCCAGGTGCTCCCAGTATTTGAAAAAAAAGAAATGTTCAGGACAGCATAACCGAATGTTCAAGTTATATTGTGCGTAAGAATTAATGGAAAAAAAGGAAGAAAATTATATCGTAACGATATGATCGCATCGATATGATGATATGTAAAAATCTTTATGTAAGGACAATAAATTATTTATATTTGTATATTATTTATATCTTGATAACTAGAGACAAAAAATTTTTAACGACAAGAAGCAAATTTATTACGCCATAATGAAACTAACGTCGCAATTTAATGGGATATGTATGATAAAATTTATTTGCGACAACTCAGAGAGTTCGGTCAGGCCAGTGCAAAAAATTGTCTTAGAAAGTAGTGGAAAAAAGTTCGTGCAGATGGTAGCAACATGCCGTGTATCAAGAAGATGAAAGATATTAAAAAAAGATTCGTATAATGAACGGCTGCACATTGTTTTGCGCATACATCTGCTGGTGAGACAGATATTTACTCTAGTCTAGTATTACTTACGATTGCTCGTTAAACTCCGCGTTAAATTTTACAGATGACAATTGTATCTCTTACTATGTAAAAAGACATTACGAAAAAATTAAACGTTGAAATTATTTTGTCCAATCGAATCATCGGTGTTGAATTGATACCTCGGCATAGAAAATTGATCTCTCATGAAATCCGCCAGATGCGGACCTAATGGCCAATCGGTGTTCATTGTCTCGCCTTTATAGGTGCGCGTCGAGGGCGCGTGCACCTATAAAGGAGGTACACTACTTTTACAGCTGCCGGAAGTACATCTGCTAACGCAAAATCTACTAACCGTGCGGAGGAGATCGGGCCCTCGGTTAAGTCACTATATTATAATCTCAATACATTGTACTCGCTTTGTAATTTTATATAACTGTGTGTAAGAGTTGCGCCATTGACGCGACTAATGAATCGCGTTCCTTATGTCGAGACGAATAATCAAGATGGTTAATTAAAATTGGAAAAAAGCTGAGGGAATAAGATAGAGACCCTTACACGTGGCGGATCCGCGGACAGACGGCAGGGCCACCTTTATTTTCGAAAAATAGCGGCAGCTGCTCGAAAGAAACGATCGCGGCACGGTGTGGCTCGTGCTGAACACCTTTCGTCTCTAAATCGAGGGCTTATGGTTTCTGGTATAATCTTGATGAAAATTCGTAGCTAAATATAAAAATTCTTATATATACAGATTATTAGTCAGAAAGAAAATATCTCAAATAAGCAAACTTGTTATCTTGTACTTTGCAGTTTTAAAGTGTATTTATGGTTTTCGCTGATATTATATGTGGTCTAGTTTTAACTAATTTTTTAATTGACATTTTTAATTGATATATGTGGTCAAAACATTTTTTTTAAAATTAAATTAAAATTATAAAATTAATTAAAAAATTTTTATGTAAGAGAAATAAAAGCAATTTGTTAAAAATATATGATTATGAGGCCTTAATTGTGCGCGCACATTACAGGTATAAATTTATAATTATAATATATTCAGATTTTATCAGAGCTTATCATATTTTCATATTTTCATATTTTTACGTAACTTTAAAAATAGAATAAGAACAATAAGTTGTGCTAATTTTAAAATAACGTTAAAATAAATTGTGACTGATCAAAAAGTGACTTTTAATAATTATTTTGCAAAAATTTTGATAAATTTAAATGTTCATGACTTATTGCTTGGAATGATATTGTTCTTTTGTCTTTCATTAATTAAGAATGTCATATTTCAAAGCATTACTCAATATTAAAAACAGGTATTTCAAAAATATTTCATAAATTATTCTATTATTACGTTTGGGTATTTGTGTAAAATATGAGCATTATTTTCTTATTAAAAAATATCTAAAACTCATTTAATTTTTTTTGTTTGTCTTGATTTTTGTAAAATTGTATTTTATAGTTCTTATTTGTAAGTTAAGGAAATAATATTACGAATTAAATCAAATTTTTTATATACACTAATAAAATTTTAATAAATATTCGTGCAAAGATTTATTTGAATTTACTATTATTACTTTTTTAAAAGTTATTTATCTAACACTCTAGCAAAATATAGTCATTAAATTACATAAGCAAAATTATTTGTTATCTTGTACTTTGCAATTTTAAAGCGTATTTATAAATGCTAAAATGTTTTCGCTGATATTAGCTAATTTTAGCTAATTTTTAATTGACATTTTTAGCTGATATTAAGGTATAAATTTATAATTATAATATATCAGATTTTATCAGAGCTTTTCATATTTTCATATTTTCATATTTTTACGTAACTTTAGACGAATAGAATAACATTTCGTTCGCAATTAATTAATACATAATCTCTAAATGAAATGCAATTGTTAGCTCAGCGTGGGTGAGAAATTATCGCATTTTTGTATTTTGAATTTATTTTTCAGATTTATATATTCAGAATGATATCAAAAAGGAGGAATGCGCATCTGTCTCTCTTGAAATTATCTGCATCATCAATGACTAAAAGTACAAACTTGTCATGCTCGTTATTAAAATAGCAATCAAGTTTCACAGACGGAAAAATTGCGACGTGCGTGTGGCATGTATATGGCAATTTACTTTAAAAGTTGCTTCGTTATCTGCTTATAATGATCGCATTTGCACGTATAACTCACCTCTTAATTCGCCATAAATGGAACTCGCAGGTGTCTTCGATGAAGAAATTTCCTTACAGTTGATAATGAATAATTCTTCCGCCTCGCCAATGTTTCTGTACGAATTACTCTGATTTTATCAAGATTGCATTACCGTTAAAAAGAAGTAAAGCAATATCAAAAGATAGAAAGAACAAAATTAGTTAGGAAAGAAAAGAAATTGACTCATTCTGAATTATTACTGTTATTTTAGAGAAGAAAGATAATTATTATTGCTCAAATAAATGAATAGGTACAGATAATTGTAACAAAATACTATGCAATATTAATTGTTTTAACATCCTGCTCAAATAAGCATTGATTTATTCTACTGATTTACTTCGATTGAACTTTGTACATCTGTTATTTTAATTGGTGTTGTTAATTTTTTTAATTGCATTACTTTTAAAGTAAAAGAGCGAATTCAAGTAGGAGGATTGGAATATTAATTACTTTAAATTAACGTTGAAATGTAATTAATAAAAGCCCACTGAGTTATTAATACTCAATCAATTATAACGACTGTATTTTAAATACAATAAAAAATATTTAAATAAGATACTGTGCATATTTTGCTTGATACGCAGTATTGTTTGATCTTCATGTTCAAACTTTGATATATCATTTATTTTCTACAAAAGATTTACGTCTAAAATATATTCATGGTGTTTCATGTTATGGAGTTACAACAGTATTATATTGATACGTCGATTTTCTTCTAATCAATATCTCATCGAGAGATCCGCGGAACGTAACGTCAACGGCCGCCGCCCGGGCGCAATGTCTCCTCAACCCTTTTTTCGTATTCTCACCCCCGCAGCTGACGAGCTGGGATACCACCTGACGGTTACCACCCGGGACAGCTGTTCTTTCCCCTTCGCGAGACTCGCGTACATCATCTCCTTCCTCCGTTGCCCCAAAAAACCGAAACGATTTCATATGGTTAAAAAAAAAAAATTCAAAAAACCGCGTATTTCATCTCGAACAACAGGATGTTCCGCGGTAGGGACGAAAGGGGAATAATCATCGGCAGGGAGTAATCATACAATGGGATCACGTCGTGTGATCGCAATATCCAATATTTATTATTTATATAATGAAACTAATTTGAAACTAACTTTGAAAGATTTGATTGAGAGATAAAATTATAAGCAACTTTATAGCAAGATAATTAATTAACTCTCTTGACGACACATCCATCGGTATATCTATCATCCCCTAGGCACCGAGTCCTTCTGTCTCTCTTGAACAAATCCATAGAACCATTCATAGGATCTTCGCGGGACGACCGGAAGGTCGGTGAACGCGTTTCGAGGATTGCGAGACGGTAAGAAAGAAAGCACATAGATTCTCCTGGTAACAGCAGTCGGCGGGCTGCTGCCTCGGCTTATTTTCGCTGGACGCGAACGTCGAAGACAACAAAAGTACTTCGACGGAGCAGATGCATGGCATGTGCTACGAACCGACACCAGATGCCCCATTGGCGTAGAGAGATCCCTCCTCGAGAGACGGACGACCCCGATAAAGGTGCATGGCGCCCAATTCCTTTCAAGCTAGTCGCGTGCCAGATCCACAACCGTTTCTTCGTTTGCGTATGTTCCCTTCTATGAGTCCCATCACATATCATATCGGGAACCGTTGGAAACCGATGGACGATGGGCGAGACCAAATAGTTTTCTTTCATTTTCACTAGTCAAGTCTAATATTTCTTTTTAGTAATTTAATACATAAACTGATTAACATTTTCAATTAAACGTGTATATATGCATATATATATATATATATAT
>NW_017259428.1:450852-462874 GCF_001594045.1 Atta colombica
TGCGACGAATTGAAAACAAAATTTCCCTGACAAGTCAACACCTGAGAAAAATAGTCGAATATACTGATATATTAGCTCGATAAATATCTTATAAAAACTTTCCATTTTATTATAAAAAAAAGTATTACATCATTTATTTGTATCATCATGTAAACGCGACATACACACAACGTTCAGTAACAATATTTTAGATAAAATTTCGATTTTTTACGAGTTATGCCCCTGATTTGATTAATTAAAATTTAAATAAAACGTAATTAAAAATCAGATTTCTAGCAAATGCCTAAAGACAGTGTTTACGACGCATTGAATGGCCACTTCGGCTAAATTTCAGTTTAAGGACTGGGAAAGACGAGAACGAGACGACGGGCTTAATTAATTTAGCGGTCGTTTATTTACTGGTCAATGTTATCTACAGAGCTTTATTGTAAAAGTAACAATATTCGTGTATAAGTTAAAACGATATCATACATATGTACAGCTTATTATTCGGTCGCATGGGAAGAACGTCGATTATTTCCCATTAAAAAAATCACATGGAAAAAAAGAATTCTCAAAAATTTCTCCGCATTCACTTCGCAGTCGTATCCTTTATGACCGATCACGATGTAAAGTCTCTTTGACAAGTGACACACGATCGAGGTTGATCGTCGATCCTGAATCACTGGCGATGATCAATTTCATGTACATCTTGTTTTATTTTGCTCGTTTCATTAATGCAGGATCAATTCAATGTTGATGCTGCAATCGTTGCACAATCCCGATCAATTTCTCGTATACACGAGGAATGATGATCGCACTATCTAAGTAACGAGTACAAGATGTGAAAATTTCTGAGGTTTTACGGTGAGCTTTTTTATAATGGTTGAGATGTGTTAAAGCGGCCGGCGTGCATAATTTCGCACTTATTATTGTTGAAACGCAAACAATGATTTAAACGAAACTATTAATTTTATTAGTATTATTATAAGAAGACATACATTTCAGGTCATCTGAATTGAACTCCTCGTAAGACCTCGTTACTTCCATACTGTAATTTCTTTTACAAATAAAGATTCGCTGACGACCGAATAAATTCCTATCTAAATCTCTGAGCTCTCGTCGTCTCTCGCCTATAATCCGAATTATATACAATATTTTCGGGGCTAAAACACGTTTTCCTTTCCTATTGTCGACATTGTAGCCAATTTCTTCGTATACGGTCCGATTAAAATTGTTTCGCGATTATAATCGCCGACAAAATGCAACAATTCAAAAAATTGATACTTTTAAATCACAGAGAAAAGTCATTTCTTGATTTAATGTATATAATAAATAATTATCATTTTCTTTTCATTACTTTCATAAATGTAATTTCGAACGTATTAAAAAATTTCGTCTGATAATAATCGAAAAAATTCTGTAATATTCTGTCGGCGATCACTAATATTTATCTCACTTCTTTCTTGTACCAAATACTTAATGTCTTTTTCTTTTTTCTATTATCTCGCTTATCGTAATTTAATTCTTTCGATCATCTTTTAGTTACGACAGGCTAACTTAGGAATTTGTTTTAAGAATAATTCTAGTTGTGATTCGCCGGACGTTTCTCTACAGTTCGATGATTCTAAAACTGCTGAAGTAGTTTCTTTTAATGATTTATGATTCTTGATTAAGACGTTCACGTTGACGAGTCAAAGTGTTGAACATCTTGTTACGAAAAAGAAATAACATTCATATCGATCCAGCGTATGAACGTTTTAGTTAATAATATTATAATCGTTGAAAGATCCCGAAAAACCAATTCGAAACGTGCGAGCAAGAGTCAAACTGACGCTCCAGTCAGAATGTATGTTTAACAATCAACGCAATCTTTCAACAAAAAAAAATTATAATGAATATGTCCAATTAATTGTCTCTCAGCAATATAAGAAAGTAGCAAAATCAAGAAAAGCAGATAGTAATCGAATTATTTATAAAATGAATCTTTATGACTCAAGAAAAGTATAATTTTTCTTCAAAAGAAGAAAAATTCAAATAAGCGAAGAGTCTTGCGCAAACGATTTCACAACATGCCATGTTCTTACGCTCGCTTTATTTAAATAACAAGATTAATTTATCTCAGATTTCTCTCTCGAAAGTTCTTCAACGAGATACGTCGCAAGAAATAAATTTAATCGCTCTCTACCTTAATTCTAGAGCCTCATCAATCCAGAAGCAGACTCATGTCTTGCGATTTGTTGTCCGTATACTCGGTGTATTGAATAAACGCCCTCTCCCTCTGTAGATCTAGATGATTTTTCATGGCAATAACCGTAGGATGATGAAGCGGTAGACCCTCGTCCTCAACGAGATATCGGAGTGCCTCGGTGGCGCAAGCGTCCCATCCTGCCGACCAGGAATCGAGATTCTGCTCCTGCTGGTTGTTGAAGGACTTTCCAGCAGCCTGCGTAGCTGCTGAATCGTCCGTCCACAGACGATGATCTAAACTCGAAGAATCAAGGGTTCGACCGCGTGATTCCTGACGGAAGTTTTCAAAATTTGTAAACTTTGTGAAATTCGCGTTTTGCTCATCGAGATCGTCAAAAAAATCAAGATCACCGTGACCGAAATTGTTTTGACGAACAGACGTTTTCGGATGATCCACTTGGTCCTGAAGACAACCGCGGCCAAGGTAACTCGTATCCTGCAACATCTCCATGCTGTGCATCGTACTTTGATCTTGATACGCCACTCTGCTACTCGAGGACTGTTTCTGGGAATATTTGAGTTCCTGGGCTAAAGAGGCTGCGAGTTGATGTAATAATTTGGTATTATCCGTTTCCTCATCATCTTCCTCGAGCTCATCGATGTCTACTTCAACACCCTCATCCTCCTCCGACGACAGAAGGTCCTCATCGTCCTCGTCCATGCCTAACAAGGTCAGTAACCGTTCGGCGGCATCTACGCAGGTTGCAAACGGCCTAGATTATCTGTTAATGCGAGAAGATTGACTCGAAAAATTTTTAACAAAGAAAAGGATCGATTTTGTAATGTATCCTTCGATGAAATTAACAGCAAAAATTAATTCTAGGACGATGCACATGAAATAAAATCAAAATTAAAAATTAATAAACAGGCTAATGAATATCAATATAATAATAAGATTTACATTTACATAACTTTCCAGATTTTATTTTGCTTTTATAGTATATAATTTTAAGAGTTTCATAATTTCAATTGTTGAATCAATGTACAGTTTTAAATTTATAATGTATCCAATTTGAGTCATTTCTAATCGTTTCTGTAACTTCGTTACTCCTATTAGTTTAATCAAAACAATAAAATTAAACAATTTAACTCAAGAAATGTATTAAAGCTTAAATTTAGTTTATTATTATTAAGTGCATAACATGGATGTTATTAACTTTGAAATTAAAAAATATAAGATGTACCTTATTAAATTCATAAAAAAATTATATTTAATATGAGTTATTTTTAATCATTTCTATAGGTTGCCACTCTGGGTATGGCGTTAATTAAAACAATGGAGTTGAACAATTTAATTTAAAAAACTTAAAACTGTATTAAACTTAATCCAAATTTAGTTTATTACTAAATGCATACATTTAATATGGACATTGTTTACTTTGAAACTAATCGCAGAAATGGATTAATATATCATGTGAATGGATTCAAATTTATGTTTTGACATGAAAGTAAAAAATAACAAAATGTTATTTTTAACTTAAGAGATTGGATTACCATTGCCCTTTTGATATTTAACAATGTGTATTAAAAATATTTCGCAGACGTATAAAGAAATTGATTCTGCGAATGGTAATCCACTGTGAATCTCGTTAAGTCGCCAGACACCCATTGAGATTCTCCCGAAAAAGACGAGACATCTCAGACGTGCATTGCATGCGATAAAGACGCGGCGGACTCTCGCGTTGAATCAACGACATTGACCGGGAGAATGCATTATTGTAACAACCGGACCGCGATTCGATGAGTAGTCCGCCGCAATGAGGCCGACGGCCCGGTTTTGCGGTCCTGTGGGAATCCTGCCCCATAAACGTCCCACGGGAACTACCTGTCGCCCGAAACCCACACCCTGTCGCATCCGCTCTGCGAATCGCCGCATTTCGCACGAGTCCTCTCCGCTTTCTCATCTCCCTCATCCGTGTGTGGTGGTGTCATAATGTGATTCGTTGCATCGGTATCGTACGTGTGTGTGTGTGTGTGTGTGTGTGTTCCTCGCCGTTCACACACCACCGCGAGAGCGAAAAGGTCGTTTCTCCAACGAGGGTAACTTTGAGATACCTGTTCCTGGGAACGGGAGCGATTTTGATCGAAAAGTGGCAATCGATTAAGTACGTTCAGCCGCAGAGTTCGAATAGAAGAATTTAACTAGATTAATGTTATTAACGTTACAGTTATCAAAATAATTTAATAAATGAAGAAATATATTTAAAGAAAATTAGCTCAATTTTAAAATATATGTATATATATATATGTATAAAAAATAGAATATAATTAAAATAATAAATACATCGAATTAAAAATTAAAACAATAAAAAGACATTATTTCAAAACGCGATTGAAAATGCGATATGAAAATTTCATGTAAAAAAAATAATAGTAATAAATAGTAATAAAATTTTTTCAACAAATAAAACATACAAATTAATTATTTTATTTAATAGTAATTCAAAGTAACGAAAAAAATCGAGAAAAATCGGAAGAAAATATTTAGATAATAAATTATCTAATGTCTTCATTATTTTTGTATTATTTCTCGACGTTACGAGGGTAGTTGATCAACAGTTTTTTCAAACTGACAAGCGTATATTACGACCATCATACTTGTTCTTTTCTTTTTCTTGACGATAATAGAAAAGTCTGGACCAGTCGCAAGAGCGAGTTCGTTGATTCTTCTTTTTTTCGGACAAACATTTCTTTCTCTCTTCCTCTTCAAGAGGCATTAATGCGACTCTCTGTGCCGGACGTTCCCACAGGGATACCCACATTTAAATGTCCTGTTCCTATAGTCTACGGGATGTAAAGTTTAGTTTAGGTTGGGTTAGGTTAAGTTAGGTTAGGTTAGCAACGATTTAAAGGGACTGAAAGGCACTTAACGAACAAACCGTTTGTTTCTATCCCTATAAAATGTAGACCGCAATATAGATAGAAAATAATAGTTACCATAAATGCTACGACATTTTATCTCAAGACTATGCATCGATTATTGTCGTAACTTATCGAAACGTTTTTTTGTATTCTCATCTAATTGTATTCTAATCTAATCTAATAAATAATTTATAAAATGTATAAAATGTACCCTGTGTTAACTATAAAATGTTTATTAATTTGTTATCTGATGTTTGAAAACTATAAAATGTTTATTAAGTTGTTATCTGATGTTTGAAATAATCTTTAAATAACGAAATTATTCGTGCTTTACGCATAAATAAATAATTTATGATAATACGACTATAAAATTATTATTCTCGATCGTCAATAATGATATGGCGTATTGTGACTTAAATTATACGCAGATCAGTTTTTATCGCAGTCAATCAATCGACGTCGCGGCGGCCGTAAATTTGTTTACGTGCATTTTGAAGTTACATTATAATCTATATCGTTTAAGTGATATCGTCTAAAATTGCTCTGACGAAGGAGGACCATAATTCTTGTTGGCGAATAGAAATTCTTGTAGCTGTACGTACATAGAAAGCCGACATTAGCATAGAGAATTCATATTTCAGGAGAAGATCGGCCGAGCTGCAGTATAAGCGGCAACGCAAAGCTATTCTCCTAGCGAGCAATATCCAACTTATATTCCGTGATTAATGACGTCGACCTAATAAATTTTAATGGCTCACTCGCGCGTACCGCTTTACGAATAAATACGCGTACAAAGTTTCGCAGTGTTATGCTATTACAAAAGGTATCTACGTCATTTGCACCTTATTAAAAGTTTTAATCGAGACGACTTGAATATTTCGCTCCTATTCTGACGAATCATTTTATCATCTTGAAAATCTCTCAATTTAGTAAACTAATTAGACTGTTATATGAATAAGCTGTTATATAAATAAAGAAACAAACTTTTGTTTACACAAAAATATAATTATATTATATTAAATAAAATAATATAATTATATTAAAAATATGAGCTGTTAAAGTTTTTTCTAAAGAAGAAAACGATTGTTGCAGAATTTACTCTTTTTTTCTAAAAATGACTAATAAATTAATATTTATTATTTATATATTATTACAATTAATTTAATGTTAAATAAAACTTTAAGAAATAAACCGAATAAAAACCGAAAAAAATTTACGAGTTTACTTATAGGTTTATTATAATAATTTTGTTCACGGAATATTTTTATTACGACAAATTGCAAAGAAACAAAAATTACTTGGCTGTGTTCTTGCTAAAAAAAAAAAAAAAAAATTCGTTAAAAGAAAATGGTAGGGTCCAATGGTATTATAGGAAATACTAGCGACGTTTTTCACTGGAATATAAGGATTTTCTAAAGCTCGAGAAACTTTCTACAGCAAATACACCCTTATATACGACGTCGTAAAATATTTCTACTTCAAGTTTTAAAGAAAGATCAAATTTATCGTATCCATGGGTCAACTTGAATTTGTTCCGTATTTCGGAAAATAATTTCATAAAAAGAGGAGGCAAAAACACATGATAAAAATACAAGTATACAAGTTTTATCATAATTTTATCGTAATTGAATAACAATGTAATTTTTTTTAAATCACGTTAACAAAGAATTAACATACTGCGTAAACATAATCAAATGTTATCACGTTTTCATTGAAATTTGCCTAATGAACTCCTTGTCGATTATAAGATCTATTACATTAATAAATTATTTTTACAATTATATAATTATTTAATTGTAAGTACGAATATTTGTAACGCATATAGATAATATTTAAATCCATGAAAGATGTACAATAAATAAATTACCTTGTATTGTACGTGAATTATCTGTGATATTAGTGGATAAGTTGACAAAGTCATCCAATCCTCCGCTATCTTCTCCGCTATCTCCTCCACAATCCATCATCGTGTCCTGCACAAAGAATATAATACAAAGAAAAGGGAAAAGATTTATAATAGGAAAAAGAAAATTCTATAAATTATTAATAAATGTCAAGCTTAAAGCTAAATAAAATAAAAATAATATTATAACGGTAAAAATAAATAATTAAAATAAATATACGTTAGAATATAATAATTAATCGTAACAGACGCAAAAATTTATTCAAAAATTTTTAAAGGCTCCTCAAATTCGATGCAACTGTTAATTTAAAACAAGAATTTAATATATGTTGTGAATTACTGCAATTCGGAACAAAATTATTAATACTTTTTATTTATAACTTTTGTGCAGTGCTGCAATGACATTAATGACACTCGGAGTAGTTCTCCAAACCATCAATTTGCCACTAAATTTTGTAATTCACAAGGAATAAACGCTGTTAGCAATTTCTTCGATCGAGAAAAGCTTTCCCCGAAATAATTATCATCCACGATAATGTGATCGTAACGATTTCTCTCGTCGATGACAAGCTCCTTGATGTCAGAATTATAAATTATAAGTTGTAGATTTACAAAAGAGGACTCACAATACAAAATATCTTTCCTTTACATACATTTCCCAATATATTTTAGAAATAAAATATTTTATATTCAGAGAAAAAGATATATATATATATATATATATCACCTTATATCACCATACATCATCTCTTAATGTCCATTATAAAACAGTATATTTATTAATGCTATCTTTTTTCTTTTCATTTCCCCTTTTTTCTCTTTTCTTTATATATTTCTTTATATATTTAATATATCCCATATTTTGATAAATGACAGATAACCCAAATAGCAAATCGATTTTGACGTCAAAATGATAACAAATGATTGGCTTCCTGGAAATGATATAATATTTACAATCTTTATTACATTACATTACATTATATATTTTCATATTAATTGATGGATCTACAATGATTTACCAATTCATTTCTAACTTCATCACTACACATAATAGCTCTACACATAATACGTACGTTTCAACGAATTATTATAAATGGATTAACAGTAGAAAATCATCAATACTTTCACTTAGTTATATTGGCTTTTAGTACGTTATATCAATAGAATTCTTTCTACTCATCCTTATAATTTTAAATTCATTATATTCTATTTCGGAATTTAGGTGACAATATTATTAAGACAATGGATTTAAATTGTGTTATTTATTATAGAATTATTTATGATTAAATATGATTCTTTATTAATTCTTTTTATCTTTGTGATCACATTTAATTTTTTATTATGTTTAATTCAATTTATATTTTTGTAAATTATACGTGACCAAAGAAAACTTCGTAAAGTTTAATTTTGCTTAATTTTTAATGTACCTAACACATTAAATATAATTAATAATATTTTAACATCTTTTATCATTAGTTCGTCTTTGGCCGTTTCTTTCAATAGAATTTATACTGTGTTTTCAATAACGAGCAGATCATTATTATTTAAACTTTCATCTACGTTTTGTGCGGCAAGTACACATGAGAAAAATCGATAGTCCAATAATAATATTATTCAATCTTTTTTTAAAAATTTTACTACCAAAATTTTACTACCAAAATTTTACTAGCCAAAATATTAAATTTATAAACGCATTTGTTTCTTTGTAAAATTTTGAAAATTTATTATTTTCAGATTACAACTCAAAAAGCTATAAGTCGATTTCCAATTGTAGTAAACTATATTACAAGACACAATTACTAACAATAGATAAAAGAAGAATAGACTAGTGATTGTATTGCATTCCATTGTATTTTGCATAAAAAGATGCCTCTATTATTCATTCATCTCTTGGAAACATAGGTTTAAAATACAATTTATAAGATACTGGAATTTATACATAGAAGAGCTCATAAATGGGAGGAAAATTTTAGAAAAGTTTTTCTGTGATATGGACAGATGGATATAAATCAATCTTGCCACTCGAACACACCAATGCGAATTCCCTTAGATCGGTGAAAGCGAGAACATGGAGAAAGTTCGCGAATGGGTTAAAATGATCATGTCGCCGGTTATGACGAGAACATAAGAGTAGCAATTACATCAAAAAAGAACGAAAGAAACATAAACGGTGATCGCCAATACTGATCAAATAACTCCCAACACAATGACGATTGATCGCGATTTTCCTAAATAGACTTTTTTAATACGTCACTGCAAGCTATAATAAGCTATAATATAATATTGTGATAAGCTATGAAGTAAAATATGATAAAGTATAATATTGTATAACAAAGTAATTTTATAAAATAAATATAATGAATATTTTTTATTAGAAAAGCTATTAGGAAAATTAGCCTGTGTAAAATTAGCCTTTCTAACTTTACAAAACATTAATTTTCTATAGCTTATTCGATTGCTCATTTGCACACATTTCTCTAAATTTTGATTATTAATAACTTTTATAAAAGATACGCAAACAAAAAAACGGCCTGTTTCAAAATATGCAAACAAAAATTTATTGATTGAGATCTATTTCGATTTAATTTGCTCCTAATAGTTGGGAGAATTAATGCGAGCCTAAAATTATTTTTTGAATAACTTTTTTGTTGGAAGTGTATAAACAAAAATTTGATATTTACATACATGTACAAACAATAAATCATCGAATGAATTGTAGAAAAATTTTTTGTTGGAGGTCAACTTCACATAGGTACTATTGAAAGATGTATAAAGAATGGTGTTGCAGTATATTTGCGATTTTAACGACAAATTATAGCATTATTGTTCATAAATTATCGATTCGCATAAATTAATGTGTATTACATAAATTTTCACTTTTATTTATTCTAACAATTACGGTTAGAAACGACATTAAAAATATTAAGAAATGCGAGGTCTCTTCCGATTTCGTTTTGTTTATCGCGTGTTAATTATCGCCATTATAGAAAACAGCCTTAACGAGTTGTGACCATAACTGAATCGATTTATTCACAGTCTTTTGCAACTAATTGCCTTGTTAAATGTATTGAATTTAAACGAGTTTGATACATTCGATCGCGAAACTAATCTTCATCATAATATTCTTTTTCACTAAATTAGGAATAAGTCTAATGTAGATCGACTATAGGCAAATGAATTATTGTAAATTTTCTCCTTTAATACTTTTTACGAATTATCGAGAAAATAACAGAACCGAATTCATAAAAGATTAAAGTGTAGCAAACACGAAGGCTGTAAATAATATCTTGTCGTTGATATCTTTTCTACTTCTACGAATAAGTCGATGCAATAAAACTCGCATGCATATTCATGTTCGACTCCTCGTATTTATTATTCCGCATAATCGAGGCGAAATACAAGGTACGCTTTAATCAATACACGAAGGAATGAAAATAGATTTTAGAATCACCTTCTTTATGAGTTTTCGTCTCATAAAGATGAATGGACCGTTTCGAGTACCAGGAACAGTTCTGATGCAAGTTGCTAGATACCAAGTTGAATTGTATTCAGTCAATATTTGTATGCAAATCTCGCATAACTCAAAATTTATATTTTTGGCTGAATTATAGCTATGGAGCTGTCATTACAAAGAGAAACGAGGGTAAGTACGTTTAAATATAATTAATACTCGCAAATGAAAACACGCGACCAAAGCCTTTCGTAATACCTACATTATATTTGGGCTATCGATCGCAAGTAAAATGCAAGTTTACTTTAGTTAACGAATTGTAGACACGCCCGACTATCAGTAAAATAAAAAATTATAATTATATCTAATTGATTATTAATTATATAATATTTCAACAAAAATGTATAATTGTAAAATTAAAATGTATAATTGTATAATTGAACAAAAATACACAAAAAGTGACATTTATAGATAATAAAAGTAAAACTATATATATATATATATATATATATATATCCCGATTTATAAATTATTTATTTAACTTTACAATTTTTTGTCACATATTTTTCAGCCTTTATTGCTAAAGTCTTCTAATATCTATTTGCTTTATAATGTAATTTCTTTTAATTTTTAAATAATAAAAATAATGGGAAAAGGATTACCGCACTAATTATATGAAAAATTAGATCTCTAAAATAAATTAATTCTTTTTATATATAATACAGTAAACAAAAGATATTATAAATACAAGGCTCAATAATGGATAATTCTTGAGCTATAATATATTAAAAATCTTCTGTAAGAACACAAGTTTTAGATCTTTAATATACTATAACTCAAATTCATTATTGAGCTTTATATAAATAACATCTTTTATTTTCCATACAAGCTATATTTTATGTAAAAACTCATTTCCAAAACCTAATTTTTTATATAATTATTATATAGAACAGGGATTATTTTTACATTTTTAATACCTGTCCAAAATATTAAAAAAAACGAATCATCTGGGCAAATATAAATCACAAGTCAGATGATCGAGCCATATCATGTCGAATATACTCATTTTTCATTCGGATAAAATGTTAAGTAGAAATAAAAATTCGATTAGGTAAACTGATAAATGTGAATTGATTTTCTTGTCCTTCCATGTTAAAGAAATTTTTATCTCGTTCAAGTTGTTCTCGTTCAAGTTGTTCTCGTTTAAATTATCCAAAATAGCATGCAAATTTTGAAATAAATAATGATAACTCGCAATTTATCTTTCTTTTGCAAGGTGCATCGAAGCAACTTTGTCTCGCGCAGATTACCAACTCATCTAATTAATTTTCATCGCGACGTACTACGTGACACGCGGTAGAAATAAAAGATTGTAAACGAAGATTGTTTACATGTTAGTGCAGATAAAGCAAATGATCGGGAATGTGTGACTATCATCATCTGTAAAAAAATCGTAAGGAGTTGCACATCAAGTTGTGCTAAAATATCTTTCAAGGATATCAAGATACGATAACATTACTAATGTAAAAATTAAAGCTTCAAAAAAAACGACATTTTATATATATATATATATACAT
>NW_017259428.1:462889-470836 GCF_001594045.1 Atta colombica
TATATATATATATTATTAACGGCAATTAACCGAATTATTTATTAATTCTCTCGATCGAAAGTAGAAAGCGATTAATAATAATTAAAGAATCCTGAATCAAAGCAATTTTAAAGACAACATTCAATCTTTCGAAGTTTTTTCGATTCCATACAAAGCCATATTCTCGCAAAAGACGGCCAGAATTCTCTACAGTCTCGTCTTTATCAAGTCATTTCATGTATAAATAGAACACAGGCAGAATGCATGAAGGTATAAGTATAGCACATAGCAAAAGGACACGTTTGACTACTTCGATGCAGTCGTCTCTTTATTAGTTGCCAGGCAGACAGATGTAAGAATGTAAAACGCTATAATAGATAATGTCACCAATATTCCAATTTCGAGTAACGTCGTGAAAAATGAATCTTAAGAGAAAATTAAAATTATGAGGATTATAAGGGTAGATTTTAAGGAATTTTTCGCAAAAAATTTAATATCGCGCCGTATATTTCGAGATTTAAACAAATGAATCACTTATTTTACAGAAAAGTCGAATATATACAATCCGTTGAAAGCAAGTTGAATTAATCCTTGAATATTATAATGGATATGTTATAGTTAAAATACAAATAATTTTGACAATTAATTATACTATAAGTATGATATTATAATACTAATTGCGGTTTTATTTGCCAATTGATTGAAAAAATATTTTCATAAAACTGATTCGCGATACAAATAACAACTTCTTTTCTAATTTCTAATAATTCAGACAAAACAGTTTAGGATATTAATCTTATTAGTAGTAAAATATATATATAAAAGTCTTCTTTTTGTGAAAACAAATTTAATTTAACTTTCCATTCTCAAAGATTGAAAAAACTCAAGTTAAATGAGATTCAATGAGAAATGTTGCGAACAAGAAGAAACATGAAAAAAGTTTGAAAGATAATCGAAGTTCTAGAGAATCAGTGGAACGAATTCGAGATTTCTTCTCTTCGTGCAATATACAAATGTTGAAACTACGAAGAAACGGGATGAAGCATCAGGAGTGACTGCTACATTTTATGCAAAATCGCACTTCTCGCGGAGAATTTTTTCTTTCTTTCGAAGTTTCGAAGAAGCACAGACATCGAGAATGCAGTTAACTGCAGAAAAGGGCGCATCCTTCGCGCAATAGGATTCAATTTGAAATTCTAATTTGCCCCAGAGTCGTCTCGATAGAATTTTAAGCGAGAAAACTCGCAGCGAGATGACTCGCGAGAAGATTGGAATCGAGAGATAAATAAGTAAGTAGATGCTAACCAAGAAGGAAGAGCTTAGAATCTAAAGCGGATCTAGGATTCGTGTAAACAGTAAATTACATTACATACATCCGATTGTATCGGGACAATAGATAATATAATAAAAGTCCAGTATAATAAAAACGGAAGAAAAAAAAAACATCGCAATAAAGATAGCAATTTTCGTATACAGGAATTGTTGTATCTAATTCCATAATCTCGGATGGAAAACAGGTAATAACGAATGCGCGTATAAATCGATGCGCCCCTTTTATCGTTAATAACCTACATCCCGACAGGGTTGGGAAACGTCGAGACGAGTGGGTGGGAAAATCAGGAAGAAAGGGGTGCCTCTGCAGCATTCTCCCCGCGTCACATAAATCGAATATATCGCATAGATAGAATCGGAACTATTTACGTCGCGAGCGGACGAGAGAGAGCTCGAAATCTTCGCTTTAATGGAGGTTTAAATCACCGAATGCGGAATTCACGCGTTTGTCGTCGCACCTCCATATAGAGCTCGAATGTCACCCTAATAGATGGATGGAAAAAGCGACCGAGAGAAAGGACACGATTATTCGAATCCATCGATCCTCGCGTTATATCGCGAGGAAAAAAAAAAGGATTCGTTTTCGCAATCGCACCGAACGAACGTGCCACGCGATGGAGAACGAATAAAAAACCGATTCGCCTGTTCGCAATCGATTTCGAGCAGGTGCACTTTGGCAGCCGAACGCGTCGCGCTACGAGATGCAGCCACGAGATGCATTCCACGATGCAATCGTAAATATAGATGATTATCGGATGGTGAATTGGAATTTTTCCGAGAATATCGCTCCAACGAGAAATAGCAAAAATATATATTACGAATAAACACTAAATTAATACGAATAATGTTTAAATAGAAGTAAGAATATAAATTTCGAGATAAGTATATATCGTAAATATAAAAATGATATAAAAGCACTGTAATGTACATTGTCGTGTATATTATCGTGTTTGTTAATTGACACAAAAGTGTCAATTTGGCGGAATTAGATTAGTCAACAGACAGCAAAAATTTTGAGAAAAACTGTTTACTCTGAAATTTGATGAAATCTTCGTAACCAACATCGTATATGGCGTTGCATTAGCAGATTTTAATACTTTGATCTATTTATTATAGTGTATATAGAAAAAACATTCTATGATTTTGAAATAAATCTTAATCTATTTAGATTGTTAACCTAGACAGAATGATAAATTAAGATTTATTTCAAAATCACACAGAATTATTATTCTCTGTATATAGCGTGATAAATAGCGTAATAGTTTATACTGATTACGAGAGAAACCTTTACAGAAATCTAATTTATTACTGAAAGGTACGTAATTAATTATTTATTTTGAACATTAAAAACTATGAACAATAATGTTTTTTTACTACGTAATAAATAATTAATTATTATCTTTCAGTCAGTATTAAGTTGGTCAGTATTAGATTTCTGTAAGAGAAAGTTTGATATTTATGACTATAGTTGCACGGTAAAGTAATTATGGCTAAAAGACCATTTTATAGTTATTATCGCTATGATATTAGTAATTATATTTATACTGTATATTCTAAAACAAATATATAGTTGGGATAAAAAAAATTATATAGTCATTTTCGATGCCAGCTGTATGTTCTTTTAAATATCTATAAATAATAACTCCATGTATAAATAATGGTTCTATATAATAATAATTATTATTGTTATAAAATTATAATATCAGTAATATCTGAAAATGAAATTTAACCATAATTATTTTACCATGCAATTACAGTTACAAATAGCGGAATTTTTCTCTCAGTGTAGTTCAATCTATATTATATAGGATTTATTTCTATATAGAATAATAATTCCAAATACGGAACATTTTCTCTCAGCGAAAGATTTATTTCAAAATTACAGAATATCCCGTTGCCTATATACAATATAACGATAAATAATTGAAAATAATTTCTATTCGACGAAGATACCAACGAGTATTATTATTCATGACATTTTTCAAGCTACCATCATAAATTTTCGTGATTAATGTCCATTTCCACGAATATAGATTAAATTTAATCTCTGTTTATCTTACTTTTCATCTTTTTTTAATTTTTAGAACTAGAAAAAGATAAAGAGTTGGTTGAACTGAGATTAAAGTTAAACTACTCTCTAAATTCTTTAGAATGGAATCTGACTTTAAAAAGTGAAAATTGAGCTTCTTGAATTGAGCCGATCTTGAAAAAAAGTGGCTCAATTTTCAGTCTTTAAGAGCGAGATTTCACTTTTCGGAGTGAGATTTATTCTAAAAGTTTTAGAGAGTATTCTTGAAAGAACCGGACATAAATCTTCAATTTGAAAACTCCAATAAAATCAACTATTTTAAAAATTAATTCTCAATCATAATTTATTAAAAAATGACAATCGCTTTAACGTTATTTCAACGAGAATAACTCGATTTCAAATCAATCGTGAGAATCCTTAATGAAAAAAACATTCGGTGTTTCACGACACTGCCAACCAGTCTTTTCTTCGGAACGATTTAAATGCGCCACGATATCACTTAGCCGCGGAGGTTTAAAGCGTTGAAGCGACACGGAAAATTTGTTCTTCGGTACGAAAACATGCACGCACGGCATAATTAATCTAAAGATCCGCGCGAAAGCGAGGACGCCGCGGCGGACCGATTTATGTATGTATCAGTTTGTTACGTACCTCCGACAGGGCGTCCTCCATCATATCGTTCGTGTCTCTCATGACTCCCGATGGAAACTAGCACCGACAACAATCACTCAACGCCCACGTTCTCCACCGCTCTCCTTTTCGCTCTATCTATCTTCTTACTTTCCTCTCTCACTTCGTTCCTCTTGCTCCGTTTCCGACGCGTTACGTTCGTATATACCGAATGCGCGCGCTTCTCTCTCTCTCTCTCTCTCTCTCTCTCTCTCTCTCTCTCTCTCTCTCTCTCTCTCACTCTCCTCCGAGGGTTTCTCCTCGAGAGAACGCAAGTATCCGCGAGAGTATCGACTACGCGAGAACAAGAAGGCACGATGACAAGTGCTCGCGGCCGTTTACTCCAGCAGCAGCAGCAGCAGCAGCGAGAAGGAATTCCGTGACGTCACGAGCAACACATTTCCTCCATCGCCAGCGGGCGGGCGGTCTCGCGCGTACGCCGCCGCTTGGATTGCGTGCCGCTACTGCACGGCTTTTGACGGATCGATCGTATCGCGACGTGTCGCTTTCCTGGGACCGCTCGCGTTTCTCCCGCTACCTCCCGCACCGGCGTCCTCGTCGTCGCCGTCGTCGTCGTCGTCGCGGGATGTATCGTCGTCTCCCGAAGTACGGATACTGATGGCCGCGAATTACACGCGTGTACGCCGCTTCACCAACACGGCGACACCGCGACGCGCGATGTTACGCGCACACTTGGCGAATCTCTCGCTCGCTCGTGTCGTGTAATCGACGCGCGCGCCAGGTTTCCGAAGAGACTCCTGGATACCGAGTCTTCTTGGTACCGCCTCACCACGCGTTACTACTCGTGCGACCCATCGGTGTCCACGACTTCGGAGACACTGGGAGACAGTGGCCAGCTGCCGGCATGCCTCACGCGCTGGCAGGTAATGCCGAGTACTGCAGGTCGAGACCCTCCTGCCTGCCAGGCAGCCAGGCAGATCTGCCTCCATGACAGTCCCCGGCGCACGCTCGCCCGTTCTTTCTCTCTGTCTCTCGACCGTCACTTCAGACGATCCTCTTCTTCCTTACTCGCGCTTTCTCTGTCTTACGAATGTTTCAAGTGTACGTCGATTCACCCGATTCTCTCGCACTTGTATGTTAACCGAACGCTCGAGTGGCGGAAACCGTAGGCTTCCTTTGGATAAGTTTTTTGCAATTTTAACATCTCGCGTCGTGCGATTGCCAAAGGCTCAAGGGAAATTCTTTTATTGAGCCAATTTACTCAGAAGTACAATGTTTACCCTACATTACCGTTTAAAAGTTTAAAACGTCTCTAAATTTAAATTTAAAAATTTTATCTAAAAACTATAGAGTGCTTCAGACTTTTAAGCAGTAGTATAACTTATAAAAATAAATTATACATATTTTTCTAATTAATTTTATTTATTAATACTGTAAATGTATAAAAGTTTATATTGCTTTAATCATAAATTTTATTTTAATAGGATACGATATTAGAAATGAAAATTGATATTTATTTAAATAAAATTATATTTGTGTAGAAAATTATATTTGTGTTCTTATCGAAAAATTATATTAGAATACTCTAAACTTTTGAATGATAGTGTAACTTATAAAAATAATTAATTTTACAATACTTCTATTGTAAATATTTTAATACTTTCTATATAATTTTTCAAATAAATTATTATACGGAAAAATGATTGTTAAATTATTTAAAAATTTAGGCAGATCAAATCTGAAAATAATTTTAATATTTTAATTTTTGATAATTCAATATTTATAATTATAATATTTTTAGATTTGTATCTTACTATATATTTTTTAATATTTAAATAAAACTGTTCTTTTCACATCCATATATACTATCTTATATTTTTCTTGCTTTCGACAGCCATTTGCTATTTTCTAATTTTAATAGTTTAATTTCATTGAATTAGATTTTTTAATAGTAAAATCAAATGATTGAATGACAACACACATATACTTTAAAGTTTTTTTTAAATCTAAATCATCAGGAATTATCTTTCTTTTCCTAATATATGTTTTAACTAAAGAAAATGATAAAATCGGAAGTCTGGAAATAGAAAAGCTATGTCACATGTACTTATAGGCATAAATAATCTGTCACAAGTAATCTTCATATTTGTCTTCTGTCGACCGCTCTGCAAGACGGCACTGCCAATCTCGACACTGTCTCTGTTCAGCTTCCATTTACGCACTTTGTTCATCTCTCCTTTTCTTCTCTATCCTCTTCCTCTCTCGGGATTGCGCGACTTCGCGGCACAGCTGCCTCCCAGTCGCCCTCCGCGCAGACTTCCTTGCCAGACGTCGCACCGCGGCCATCGCTTTCTCGCAGCCTCCTCATTGTCGTCGTGACGCTCGCGAAACATCCGGCAAATCGCGTGTAACAGAAGCACGCCTTCACAATTCATCAAGATTCCCTGAGATTTCTTTTTTGTCGTAAAAATGCCCGTTTCTATCTATATAGATTAACTTTAATCTTGATTTAACTTATTGTTAGTTACTTCCCAACGAGCAGAAACACAAAACTTTAAGATCTTTCAGAATTCTTTATGAAATATCTTAAACATATTTCGTAAAGAATTCTTAAAGATATCTAAAGTTGTCTTATGCGTCGACATTCTGTTCAGACATTCTGCTCATTGGGTTACTTAGAGAATCTAAAAATTAGAAAAAGATAAAGAGTGAATTAAATCGATATTAAAGTTGATCTACTTAGTAGAAATAGATGTAATAAAAATATTTATGATCAACCAAGAGCCGCGCTTTCTTCCAAAATGATCCTTGCTATTGATTGCCAATTAAATATAAATAACGATAGCAACAATCGCCATTAGAGGAGCTATATTAGAAATCAATTTCTCATGTATTATGGTTCGTTCTTCAGGAACTACAATGTGATAATCTAGCAAATTCTTCATACTCCACGTGGCGGCATCCAAATCACCGAGATTTCTTCATTACATACATCATCAAAACATCGTTCACCAACAGTTTCATCGATCAAGGAAATCAAATGTTTTCTAAATCTCGAATCTTGCAACAGTCTAGGTTCTACATAAACATCAATACATGTATGTTTCTAATTGATTGCTCCGCAGAGAATCTACGCAGTGATCATTGTTTTCGAGAATGCTGTCTGCAATAAATGGACCGCATTTAATTGATCTCTTCCGACATTCTATCATAGATTTCGAATAATCCATCACGATATACAGATTTCGTAATATCGGCGTTAAATAACAGCGACTTGAAATCGATTTACATTCATGGTGATGTTCTGTTTTCAGCAGAGCATATAAATCTCAGCGCCTTTTTTACACAACATCTTAAAATCGTGATTTGTATTATGTAATATAATTAATATAATTATCACGAATTTCATAAAATGATTCCTAATTTTCATTATATAGTGATTGGTATGTATGATGTATATAGAAATAAATATATCAAATATTATAAATATAATAATGGAATAATATCAAGTTTCCTTTAATCATTGCAGATCTTTTCTTTCTTTCGTTAAAAACGAGCGTTCCATACCGATGTTACAAAGCGGTTCACGCATTCTGGTTGAGGGCAGGAACACGGACGAACAGCTGCTATTTCACCTGTTCGATACATTATTTAAATGCTTCATCTGCCTCGATCTCGAGATACCGCAAGATAAGCGACTGGCGTTTCCTGCTTTCTTACTCTTGTCACGCGATCTTCACAAATCTTTTTTAAATGTAAATCCATTTCAATTCCGATTCATTGAATCTTTTAATAATTGAAGAAAAGTGCAGGAAAATAATGCGATAGCATAAAACAATATTTTTATATTTTGAAAATATATGTATAAGTTATTTCATTTTGGTCGACAGACTAAAAAATTAAGAATTTTATACGGTTTAGTATACATAATATAATTATTTTTATTTTATTTATTTAATAATATAAAATAATATAAA
>NW_017259428.1:470865-478934 GCF_001594045.1 Atta colombica
ATATAAAATAATATATAATTTTCTTTAAGTTTAAAATTATTTCTATAATTAATTATTAAAAATAAAGAAATTTTATTCTCCCTTCCTCTCTAAATTCTACTCTATAATATTGATTCGTCTCTCGGTTCCAATTAATAGAGGACTCATCTTCGTTATATATTTTATAAAGTGATTTATATCGACTGTTCCGGTTTTGTGATTACGACTTTTATTTTTAAAAATGTGAAAGCCGTCTCCCTCACTCATCAAAAAATTTGATATCACCATTCTATACCATTGATTGTCCGCCAAGTTTTCGAATACTGGATATTCACAAGCCTGGCATCTATTGATATGTCAAGAGAAATTAAAATTAACATCACAAAACAATTCTTTCATCTTTACGGCGAAAAATTTTGGCAATAAAAGATTTTACCTAATTTTAACATTAACCAGAAATCGCGTTTCATTTACTTTCGTGTAAGTAATTTTTAGTCCGGACCAGACTAACATTTGTCTCATTTCTAGAATCTACAAAACAAAATAAAATTCATTTTATTATTCAATACATTATTCGATTTTTGTATTTTTGAAAAGAAATCATTGTTACCGCATATTTCAGTTTATGTCTTGTGACACTATTTTATAGTGCTCGACTTTATTTAGTAATTTATATTGAAAGAAAAGATTGGTTGCTGCAACAATTTAGATAGTAAAATATGGCATAGCATTTTTATATGGTTGCAGTAACCATTTTTTGGTTGTAGTAGTAAATTTTTAGTTGCGTTAGCCTGTCGAAATCATATACTGACATTGCGGATAGGCTAAACAATTAAAAATTTGTTGCTACAACTAATCTAAATTGTTGCAGCAATCAATCTTTTTTTTTTCATTGTATTATTGTAAATTAAGACAAAAGGATCTAATAATATTTCAACTGAATATTTAAAATTTTCGTTTTTTAAATAGAATATTAAAGAATTATAACAAAATTTTACTGACTTTTCTAATAGATTCTCCAGTCAGTTCAATAGTATCCCAAGTATTTTCAAAAGGCAAAACCATCATCAGATCACCGTAGGTAATATCAGACTCCTCAAGGGAACTACGAATTCCTCCTGGATTCATACAGGCCACTGCTGCATACGTCCAATGAGTTTTATTTTCGACATCGTCGACAACCTAAAATTAAGGCAATTTCCAACTTAATTATTTTTCTATTTTAATTAAAGATATAGAATATTGCAAAGAGTATTCTCCGCACCGCATTCACCATGGCGTCGGTTATAAGATTTCCCATGTTGCATTCTTGATTGTAACAATTGTTTTGAAGTAAAACTCTCGTTGTGCCGACTTTTTTTAAAGCCGTTTCATCTACTACCTTCTTCCATGGCTTCAAAGCTTCCAAGATTTCCGAATCTATATATATATATATATATAAGATATTTTAGGCATTATTTTAAGTATCGCTTTTATTGTACTGCATTTAAACTATTTTAAGCATTGTGTTGAGTATTTATTGTCATGAATAATAATAAAAATTTAATTCTTAAATTCAAGACTTTCCTTCTTCGATGGATTGATCCAAAAGAATAGGATTTCCGTCCCAATCAACAACTTCCCCTTGGTCATCGAACCACACTGTCAGATTACCTAAATATCTTAAAAAAAAATAAACAAAAATTACGAATCTTTATCGTATTATTACATAGTTAAATTTATAGTGATTTATAGTAGAGTCAATTTGTACTCAATTTGAGTTAGTTGATATCATTTCTATGAATCGTCGCTGTTTCTAATATGTCATTAATTTAACTAAAATAATGGAATTAAACAATTTACTCAAGAAAATGTGTTAAATTTGACAAAATTAGTTTATTATCTAAGTGTACACATCAATATATATAGGCGTTATTTAAAAATAACAAAATTGTTATTTTTAAACTCAAGAGGTCACTGCGCCTTTGATGTTAACAGTATGTATGCGTAATAATAGGGATAATACGAATTTTAAATATAGATTTTAAATATTCTTTCGATGAATTTGAAATAAATTTATCTGTCAAATTATTGCAATAAAAACAAATTAATCAAACCCGACCTCATGACATAAGATAGCAATTGAGCTTGATATAAGATAGCTTCTTTAACGATGCTCTTACTATCCTCATGCTAACTGAATAGCGTACTTTGTATAAGCAGCTGCTTGAACGATAAGAACTGTTCTATCTGTTTCATTCTGCGTTACGATCACAGGATATTCATCCTCTGGTGTATCGATAAAAGGCGGAGGTCCTGCAATAAAGAAAAAAATTGACGCTATTTTAATATATTACTAATTGACTCTATATTAATTCACTCATATTATAACGATACAATTTTTTCAGAAAATGAGTTTCAATATTTTAAATTTTTTTAATTTTGTAATTTTAATTTTAGTTATTAATATTTTAGTATAATAACTTATTGACAATTTTATTGACAATTTTAGTATAATAATTGATTGTAGCTAGAGGAATAAAAGTATGTTCTTTTAATACATTTTTTCTTTTTCCTTTACATTTCCTTTACATTTTCTCTACAAGCTGCTAAAGAATGACTATTTTTTAATTGTGTCATTATTCTAGCAATTGAGCGATATACTGTATGATCAGTGATATTTTTTATAGCTTGTACGTACATATCTATCCGTAATAAAAAAAAATTTATATATAAATTTAATTTATATTTGACTAATGTAAAAGATTTTGCTTTCAGACCACTGTAAAGAAACGTATGCGAATGACCACCGACGATTACATCGATCAAAGGACACTTCGCAGCCATGATCCTGTCCACATCCAATCCACAGTGGCTTAAAACTATAATAATATTTATTCCTTTTTCTTTCAGTCGTTTGGCTTCGTCGTTGACTGTTTCTACTTCATCCAGAAACTTCAATTTCTCCGTATTCGATAGAAACTGGAAAAATCAAATTCTTCAATAAATTCTTTACAATATTTTATACAGAGAAAAAAAGAAATATTTTATAAATATATAAATTAAATTAATAAACAAAATCAAATATTATTAAATAAAATCAAATAACTTCTAATTTATAAGAATGTAATTGATTACTCACGTTTGTAGTCGATAAAATAACGCCAATGACGCCAATTTTGGTACCGTTTCTTATAATAATTGTGCTATTCTTATATAAGCCCTAAAATATAATCATATAATATAATCATATAAGAAAATTAGATCAAATTTACACTCTTAAAAAAAAAAATAAATAGAGATTACAAACCTGTATAGTTGGCTCCTCACTGTCATCAATATTTGTTACTACAACTGGTGCTTTGACATTTTTAAGAAAGGGAACCACACCTTCGATTTTATTGTCGAATTCATGATTACCGATCGTCTATGAAAATATTATAAAATATTATTATATCATAAATGTAAAAAACTTTGAAAATTTTGAAGAATAGTAAATTATTTAAATTTAATCTTTCGTTGTGACATTTTAAATTTTATTTATATTTTCTTTATTATCATTATTTATATACATATCAGTATATATACAAATCTCTCTCTTTCTCTCCTGTTTTATATGAACATATAATAAAAATATTACACGTATTATACTATATGCATATAATTATCACAATTATGTTCCACTGTACTATATATATATAATTACCATAACATCGTGTGGCAACATATTCATAAACACTGCAGTGACGTTCCAACGATGGATATTATACCAAAGAGTTCCTTGAAAGTGATCGCCGGCATTCAAGAAAATTGCATTCGGTCGTTCTTTCATGAGCTGATTAACTGCAGTGTAGACTCTAGCTATACCTCCTATGCAATCCTTTTTGTAATCCTCTCGGCAGGTTCCAGAATATGGGCTCGTCTGTTCGAATCTGTTCCAACATAATATCCGTTTTTTTTTTTTTCAAATGTCACGCTTTGGCGCTCCAACGAACAATACGTCACAAAAAGCATACAAAAGTCGAACGATAGATAAAAAAAAGTAGGTTAAGGCTACATCATCGAAATTAACTTGTAATAACTTTATTCTTGATCTCGTAAAAGTCTTTTCGAGTCTAGAATTATAATCAATTTTGACATTAATTATGTATCAAGATTTTTTAATGGTTGTTAAAGACTTAACACTTCTTAACACCGATCAGTAATTTTTTTACAAATTCGACACATAATTTACAACACATAATTTACATAAAAAGACTATGTTTAATTTTTTGTTTAATTCTCCTGACTCATCACGAATCTTTAGATAATATTAGAAATCAGAAAACACAATAAAATATAATAAATATAATAAAAATTCTTGCAGAATATATCAAAAGAAATATTTTTCAATAAAACAATATTTCGAAATAAAGTTCTCCTTTTTCGAAATAAAATAAAATCATATCTGTCTCAATTCGATTATAGTTTGTTTAGTTTTCTTTATTTTTCAATATCTGCAAATTTGGATTATTCTTATTGAAATATACTTACAATTAGTATTATCCTTTCTTATACGTATGATAAAATCTTTAATTAACATAAATTCAATTCATAAATCTTATAGACTTAGCATCAGTTAGCATCACTGTGTTATCTATAAATATTTCGGAGAATAAATAAAAATTAAACAGATTTACTCACCTGGCATGAAAGTCATTTAAATGAATTATCGATAACTCAAACAAGTCTGCTCTACCGGGATAAAACAGTCCACGCCCGGTAAACCCCAAACAAACTTGAAATAAGACTAAGACTAACAATAGCACGTACATGTTACACCTGTCGGTAAAGATATTATTAAGTAATTTGTAATGTATCACAAAGTAATCGCGATATATTAAATATATAAATTAAATAAATGAATTTTATATTATTTTATATTTAAATCTGATAATCAAAAATGTCACTTTTAAACTGAAATGGACACAAAAAAGTACCGTATAACTATTGCAATGTCTTTCTTACATGTGACATCTTATACTACACATCTTAAACTACACGTTTAATTCTTTGTCAACATAAAAATGATAATTACATATTTTTACAACACACTATCCTGTTACTTGAAGAAAAATAATTGCAAAGATAATGCGGGGGAATTACGCAACATGCAAAAGTCGGAGACAAAATAACCTTGTATTTAAGATTGTCACTGGACATTGTGGCAATTTTAAGATAATATCTTTCGAGTTTCTAATATCTTTACCTCTGAATGTGTAATTTTTGTTTTATTCAGTAAATAAAAAATATATTAATATTTATATTCAATTTTCTTTTTCAGTAAATAAAAGAGTAAATATCAAGTTATACAATTTATTCTAAACTAAATTATTATGATAAATTACACGAAATGTTTATTTATATACTTAATAGCTTTAAAATTAATTTTATCATTTATTATTTCCAACAAATTTCTGTACTATAATGTGTTTTCTATAATTAACTTTGTTATTGAATTCATATTCCGTTATATAATTTTGTATATATGTGTGTTGAAGTTGTCTATCTATTTGATATCCTTATCTATTCCAATTTGCGTAAGTTTCTTTCTTAGAAATGCGAGAATGTTTTATTATTCAATTTGCGGAATCAAGAAAACAAAGTTCGCGAAGCGAGTATTATCCGAATACTTTCAAGTCGTTCGATCGTACTTATATTCGAACAACTATTAATATATAACATACAAAAACGCAACTTTTTGTTTTTTCACTCCCATTAATTATAACGCGAACATAAAACAGGTGTTACGAGTTCGTGAGTCGACATAAAATAATTGTGCTGTGTGAAAAGTACAAGATCAATTAATGCAAATATCGGGAACGAAAGATTTAACAAAACGTAAATGGTCTGACGCAATAAACATATTGCGATATATGTAATTGTTTATCAAATAATTGTTTATTCGTATAGTTATTTTTAGGTTAAATGAGTGTACAATTTATCTGTAGCAAATAAGTGAAGGTTGTGAAATAGAGATAACATTGCCCAAATTATAATACACTTTGTTTGATAATGAGTATATATTACCTTTGTCCCCAGCCAATATGCACGTATTGAATATTCATAGAAAACTGTCTTTTATGCTCAAATGTCTTCATTTCTTACGTGAAAAAATATTGATTGTTCCGGATCCTCTACTTCAGGTAGTGATTACAAAATAGCTTAGTGTCCGCAGCTCGTATTGTAATATCTCAAATATTTTGAATTTGATACACTTGAGATAATAAGATAATAATTTCCTTTGTGAGTATAACTGTGAATAACAGAATAATATCGTTCATTAAGATTATACATACATATATAAATATAAATTTCGAATAAAATACGATTCTTCTAAAGTATTTTATTCTAAATAATGTTTATATATGTTTATGTAAATATTATATTTAAATTAATGCATATTCGATGAATTTTTTATTATAAATTTATTATAAATAAGGTACGGTTTCCATTGTTAATCTAAATCAATTAGTTTATAACTCGCATCATCGTGAAAATATATAGATTAATCTGTATGAAATATTTAAATATATTTTTTATTTATATTCTTTATTTCAATACAAATATATACTAAATCGCAAAAATATATCGTAATTTTTCACACTTTTCAGTGATTTAAATAAAATGTTATTTACATATGCGCATTATAAGTAGTTGACGCATTTCAATCCTTTAAATAAATAAATGATGAGTAAAATTTATTATTTTTATTATTTTTGTTAGTTCTTTCAAATACTAAATGTTGATTTTTAGGTGTACTATCTTTTATTTGATATACGATTTGTTACGATAACGCGTAATCGTGATTATCACGTGTAATTCTATTTGTCACTGGTTCAAATTATGACAATCAAATTGTAGCTTTAACACATTGATTTTAAATAAAAATAATTAAATTATTTGTTATTATTATTATTATCGTAGTACAATTATAACAAACAATTATGGTATGCACTCGTTTTAAAGTAGATATATATATTTTTTTATTTTTATTTATTCTTATTTTTACTTAATTGTGCATTTTTAACATATGACTAAGATACTTTCTTCTTTTTTTTTCTTTCCATTATATTCTATTCATAGACACAATACTAATTTTATTCTGTTCTTTATAAATCTAATTTTATTGTCTTTACTTGTCTTTGTAATATTATCTATTAATTATAATAGTTACAACTATAACGATTCTTGAATGTATCCTCATCGAAATGCGAGTGCATAGCATTTACAAGTAGCGTCTATCACTTTCTTTGGAAAATTACGTCATAACACCGATAAGTTGCCACGAAATCACAGCTATATACTGGAATTACCATAAATAACTTCATTTGCGTTTCTATTAAATAAATTAAATATAAATTAATTTCGTAGATATTTTAATTTTTATGTTAACAATGAAGATGATCTTATGATAGGTCGAAACGTGTCTTTGTTATATTTTGCTATTAAATTTTGTTACATCAACTTTTTCTACTTTTGTTTTATAATTTTTATCTTGAATATTGTAATAAATATATTATATTGGCTTATAGCTCCTTTTTTATATGCATGAAATTTTAAATTATTTATTTTTTAATTTAAAACAGTTTAAATATAAATTAAATAGAAAAAAGTCTTGAATGTTTAAATATAAACATACATAATATTCCAGGAATATCTATTCCCTAAAACTCTTTCTTGAAATCTCTCTAATAAGGTTGTCTAATATAAAATAATCTACCCGAGAAAAAATATTATATAAATGGACATATTTTATATATAATTATAATTTTATATAATTATATATGAAACATTTTTACCCGGATAATTTTTTGCACAAAAAATCTAGTTTATACGCTGATTCTTAACAGATCAGGAGAATTTATGAATATGAAATATAAAAAAAATATTTCTATTATCATCATTTCTGCATATAATTAAAAAAAAATAATATGTATAATAACAATATGTATAATAACAATTCCTGATAAACCAGCATAAAAACTAATTTATGTCTTATCTCTATTCTAATTCTCTATAATACAAATTTATCTACAAATTTATGCTTAATTGAAAAATACATTATCAAT
>NW_017259428.1:479034-482180 GCF_001594045.1 Atta colombica
TATATATAAAGATATGCTCTTTCTGTTCTCACGTGATACGTTTTGGCTAAACAAAATTAGAATGACTTATATTACATAAACGTGATCATAATGCGTGACAAAAACAGAGGTTTGAGGTCTACACTAGTAAATAAATTGCCTCGAGTCATATCAATTTATATGATGTGCGAGATTAATTTATTTCTGACGAAATACAAGACACGTAATATAGGCAAATGGGAAAAAAACGAATTGCGAATATAATAGATGGGAAAGGATATGATGCCAAGGAGACTGTTGAATAACTTTGGCAACATTCTGGCTTGCTGACAGAAAGATAGTATTACGTTCTATACATTTTGGTCGCGATGGTGGGCAGCACACAATTGGAACTAATTATTCTAGCCAAAAAAACGCGTGTCAAGATTTCATCATATTAAGATTCTCAAGGATACAATAGACTCTTGTAAGCTTAAATAATAGCTTATTTTATTCAGAAATGAGAAATAATTTCTTTCTTAATGATGTAATATTAATTAATTCTGTAACTCTAATAATAAAACAATCGATAATTTACATCTGAAAAGATTTTAAGTCTGGAAAAGAATAATTACAATTGTATTGATTAATGCTATACGTATTAATTTAAATATTATATTTACATCAGTGTTATATTTACATCAAACTAAACTATATTATACTTACATCAAACAAAACAATTTTTCAGTTACTTTGCTGTTATTTTTTAAAAAACAATTTGATGATGATGTTGCAATTTTTTACGACGGTAACGCTAACTAACTAAACTAATTAAGGTTGTTAAATTAGAAGAGTCGCTTTGAAAAATAACTTGTTATGCGTTCCTTATTGAAAAAAGTAAAAATAACAGAGTTGGCAAACGCGTAACGTTATAAGTAACGAATAAAAAGTGTTACAAATTCAGAGATATTCTTTTCAGTAACCAATGACTTTTTCAACCTGTTACAAGTTATAATTGATTTTTCTAACTCTAATGTTACCATTACTATCATAAAAAATTCACAATGTCATTCAAATTGTTATTATAACAAGGTAACTATCAACAAAGTAATGATGTTACAAACAACGCGTTTCTTACCAACTTTGATTTACATGTTATGTATATGTATATAAATATACATATTATTTAGAATCAAATTAATTGTTCATTTGTGTTAAATAAACTGCCCGGTAATTGGTGAGAATTAAAGTATTTAAAGGAAGTTCAAGCAGATAATAATCGCAAATAAAAATGCAAATAAAAATGCACTTGAGAACTTAATATTCCATTAAATAATACTGTTTATTTAAAATTTACTTATTAATCGAATTTGCAGATTAATTTATTATTTCTTATCATGCATTAATCGGAAATTAAATCAACAATCAGACGAAAAAATAATTATAAATTTAATAAAACGCTGATAAAGAAATAAAATTATAAAGAAATTGTTTAAGACATAGAAATTTCACGCAAAACATAATTATCGCAAAACAACATTAGATCGATTTTTATCAAAATTTCTGTCAAACAACTAATAATAAACACATTTTTAGATTTCAATGTCAAATAATTGGATCATTCGTAAATATCATGATTACTTATATTAAAGATATACAAGCTGTTCAAAGAGCATAATTACGATAAAATACTGTTTAATAAATTAATATTAGCCAAAATGAATTATATATGATTTTTTTTGTTGAATCGTTTATTTTTCTTGCAATTTTTCCAAACTCTACTATATAATAGATTATCGTTTTAAGGCAGAACGTAAAAAAATCGTTACTCTCATGCAATAAAATGCATGATAAAAATACTAATGCCCATATTTATAGTCAGATCTTTTACTAAAACTTCCTTATAAATTTATCTTTAGATATTCAGTAGCCAATGAAATAATTCGTAGAGCGCAAAAGATAAATTTAAGGAAGCCTTAAATATAAGGCCTGCCTATGAATACGGGCATATATTTTTGTGATATCACTAATCCACTTTTAATATAAAATAAAAACATTTATTACTGTAATGAAACAGATTTTATTAGAATAGATTATTGGAATAGGATATCTCTTGTTATATTAGTCATTAGTTATATTAGTATATTTGTTATATTAACGACACACTTAACACATAGCGCAACTTAAATTTCGACACTGACTCCTAATTGCCCTGTTTAAATATATTAATTTATTATATAAAACAATTTTCTAATCATAAAAATTTTTTCTGACTCAAATATCTTTCTGAAAAATTTTGTAATATTTATATTAAAATATACATGTAATAATAATTAAAAATATAATATATAAAAACAATGTTATTAAATTAAATTTTAAAGCTAACTATAATAAAGCTAACATATCTCTCAATCCAATTTTCAATCTGTGAAAGAGAACCGAAGAACTTAAAAAATTGAATATCTACGATGGATTCTGCAAGATTCGAATAGGAACTTCAGTAGAGATCGGAAAGAAGTTCGGTGGGGCCTGCACGACAACGTCGATATTCAGTCGACGTCCGTCGCTCGAGAAAATCGGCTCGTATTTCTCGTCGCTCACACAAAACGCTGCGATAATGTAAAAAAGTGATTAATAATCATATATTTTCGATTTTGCAATTATACAAGTATTTAACAGCGCCATTCATAGTTGAAGTGATAGTCAGTGACGCACGTTACTCGATCATCTCATTCCTTCTTTCTTTCTTTTGACTTGCGGAAATAACGGAAGTGTTATTATTCTAAAAAATTTGCGATAAGTTTAATTAATATTTCCGTGAATGGTACCGATGCACTCATTTCGCGAAACTTAATTTTATGTTGCGTCGCTTTCTCTAAAGTTGCGCTACATTACACGTGTGTGTACACGTGTACAGAATATTACTTAGTGCACAGTAATTCGCACGGAGTTACATACCTCATTGATATTCAAGGCAACGCATACGGTGTTATTCAACTTATCTCCAATCGTCGTTTATATTAACTATTAAACACACACAAGATATATTTCTAAAATAACTAACTACATTTTAGAATATAATAATTAAGTATATTATTTTACAATAGATAAGTGTATTCCACTTATATATTATACTAATCCAAAAATATTATATAAAATATAAACATATGTTTGCCATTCTGCTTCAG
>NW_017259428.1:482280-504754 GCF_001594045.1 Atta colombica
AATTTTTTATATAATTATATATGCTTACATATAAAACATTTTTTTTTCCAGTATCAAATATAAATTATTCTGCTATTTTTATAACGTTATTATGTCTTTATTATTATTTCTAAAATTAGAAAACATGTCGTAATGATAAAACTAATCAAATGCAAAATTAAACGTTAAATGAATTAAAATTATAATTACTGCTTGAGAGTATATACATATATCCGAATATTTTTTTAATGAAACATTTTCATATGTGTTATTTTGTTATGTGATATTTTTACTCAGTATAATAATGAATACATACTGTTTTACTGCTTAATATTTTATAAGCATTTTTTATATAAAAAATGTTGTCATATGCAATATAATTATCATTATATTATACAATACTTTACAATTATAGTGTAACTCCATATAGTATTAATCTGAATCGTGTTCCTTTCATTCTTTTTCTCCTCCTAAAAACAGAATTGCATTGAATTCTATATTCGTAATTTCTCAGACTAACGTGTTTTAATAAAGGAAAATCGAAAATCAAAGAAAAAAATTCCATTTTCGTAACTTTCCGTAAATTAGTCAGGCACGACGCCAGTCTAAATCGAATTGATTATTTGAAACTTAATGTTTGAAACTTAACGATCTACTTTACGACAACATTACGAACCGTTGCATTCTTGGCAAGTTCTGTTTTGCAAGATCGTAAAGCCAAGAAATTTAGATTTTCACATTTTATAAATGCAATATGCGAAAAGTGAAAATATATAAAAACTTTTGTATATTTTCATTGTATAATAATTTCCATATTCATAAATAATCATCAAAAAAATCATCAGCAGGTTTACAAATAAAGGATTCCAATTATTGTAAAATATAATTTATGTTATAAAATTAATCGAATTATATCATGAAATATACAGAATAAATCTTGAAACAAGATATTTTATGTCTTTCCAGATTGAAAAATACAACATAATAATTCAATAATCGTGAGAGAAAATCAAAGCAATAGTGTAATTGACAGTGAAACGAAAGCGTGCCCTATCGACATTAAATGCAATAACAAGATACCAGATAATAAAGAAGAAATTCTAGAAAAACTCTCGGAATAATAACGTCTGGAACCAGTAACAATAGAAGATGTCAATCATTTCATTCGTAAACTGTTACGTTGTCGTGCTGATAATTGCAAACGAAGCCTTCGCAAATCCCATTTTACGGAAAGATGAAGAATTTACCATTAGAATTGTTCACACAAATGACATGCACGCGAGGTATTTAGGAATTCTCACTATTATTATGTATATCTCACTATGCATACTGATATTACAATTGTCGCACGACAAAGATTTTAAGTTTATTGATTGGCTACAGGATGGAGAGATCCGACAATTTCTCTTTCTTGCAGCCAATCAATAGACTTGAAATGTCTTTGTCGACAAATGTAATATTAGCCTAAGAATAATACAAATGTTAATATATTTAATATTTTTGTTTCTCATCGCAATTCTGGTAAAAATTTTTTTCATAATTTTTATACGAATTAAAACATTTTTCAGAAATACTCAGAAAGTTTTCGGAAAGTTTACATCTTCTTTCAAAATTTTTCATACAAATGAATTCTGAAATATTCTGAAATTTCTCATTTCATAATTTTTAAAAAATATTTTTAAATTTTTTAGATTTTATAATACTTCATCAGAAATTATACTTACAAAAAAATCTTAGAAATCTTACGAATCTTATTTTTTAATTAACATATATAAAAAATTCTGAAAAAATTCTGAAAAAAGCTATAGATTTTTTGAGAAGTATACCAATTCGTATAAAAAAATGTGTGAGAAAGTTATAAAATTATATAGAAATTCTAAAAAATTATATGAAAAATTCTGAGAAAAATTTTTACCAGGGAAAACAAAAAATAATTGTGCAAATTCGAGTAATTCAAAAGATTAATAATTTTTTTTTAATAATTGAATTATTTAAGTTATGTTTGCTCTTCATATATGATCATTATCAATCCAATTCTATCACACCAACAACAATTATCGCCACCGAGCTAATCACAAATGTTAAGATAGTTAATTATCTTCCACACCTATGTGTCAGTTACACATGGAGTTATTTATCGAGACAATTTCCTTGTTTTTTCTGACGTTAAAATTTATGTAATTAAACCAAATGAAGTATAGCCCTGAGAGTTTCTCACATAATATTTTTAGATTTGAGGAGACGTCGCAATTGTCGACGGCGTGTACGCCAGCGGATTCCAAAGCTGGGAAATGTTATGGAGGTTTCGCCAGAATTGCCACTCTGGTCCGTCAAGCGAAATCGGAATCACCTTCGACGATTTTCCTGAACGCCGGCGATACTTATCAAGGAACCGCGTGGTTCAACAAGTACAAGTGGGAAGCGGTTGCTTGGTTCATGAACCTTTTGGCGCCAGACGCTATAGTAAATATCATCTGAACAAGACTCTAAAAATTATAAAAATATTTTTAAAATTATAAAAAAACTAAAGATTTCTTGTTAATTTATTACTATTAATATAAATTAATTCAATTCAATTTAATTATAATTCGTTTATAATTAAATTTTTAATTAAAAGCGGTTATTATTGATCGTTTTTATTTTTAATGTTATATTTCTTTTATACATAATAAGATTCTGAAATTTATTTATTTTTCACTTTCTTAGTTTTTTTAGTAATTTATTTGCTTTTTCTTAGTAAATTTAATAATTAATATACGATTTTGAAATATTTAAGAATTTAACTAGATACATATCTAAAAATTTTTAGCATTCTTTTTTTAAGAAACGTTGGTACTTCTAGTGTTTCTGCATAAAATGTAATTCGTTCTATAAAATTATAAATAATTGTAAATAAATGTAAATAATATTTATAAACAAAAGTATGTATAAGTATAATAATTCGCGTTATTATATTCAATAAATTCTGACAGAGCTTGGGCAACCATGAGTTCGATAATGGTGTTGAAGGTTTAATACCTTTTATACAAAATGCCACATATCCCATCTTAACAACAAATCTGGACCTCAGCGAGCAGCCAGACTTAGCTGCCACAAATCTGAAAAACAGCACAATTCTCATAGTGAATGACAAAAAGATCGGCGTGATCGGTTATCTGACGCCCGACACGAAGATCTTGTCAAGTACAGGAAAAGTAATTTTTAAAGATGAAGTGAAGTGTATCCGAGAAGAAGTTAAGAAGTTAAAGGAACAGGGTGTCGACATTCTTATCGCTTTGGGTCACTCGGGATTTAAGACCGATAAGGAGATTGCCCGGGAAGTCGAGGATATTGATTTGGTAATCGGAGGTCATACGAATACCTTTCTATATCGCGGTAAATCGCCGGATGTCGAGGTACCAGAAGGTTTTTATCCTACAGAAGTAATACAGAAAAGCGGCAGAAAAGTTTATGTCGTACAGGCATACGCTTACACTAAATATTTAGGAAATTTTTCCGTAAGTTTCGATATTAAAGGAGAGGTAACGCATATAGAAGGAAATCCGATTCTCGTGGACGCCAACGTGAAACAGGTAAATTTTTGAAAAAATGCAAAATTGTTCAAATGACAAAAAATATAATCTATATTATATAGATTATAATTTAAGAGAATGATAAATGTATAATATATATATGATATAAATTTTTTATGATATATATATATACAAAATAATTCTTAATTATAAATCAATACTTTAAAAGATAGTTACGGAAAAAAACGAATAGAGATGTGTTTATATATTGAATATATAAATACAAATAAACACTCTTAATGTAATGTAATAATAATTGCATGTACAGAAATTCTCCAAAAAATAAAAGCTTATGATATTTATTATATTGTTTCTTATAGGCGGAAGATGTAGTAAGAATGATAAACGACAAAAGAGAACCGATCGACCGATTGCAAGAGCAAGTGATTGGAAAAACACGAGTATTTCTGGATGGAGACAGCAAGAATTGTAGACGGCAAGAATGCAATATGGGAAATTTAATTTGCGATGCTATAATCGATTACGTAAGATCGCCAACTGATATATAATGAACTGCATTTCCTAGTTGTCAACATTACGAAATAATCTTAAGATTAATGTGCTTTCTTTGTTCGTAGTATGCCAGAGAACATTTTAATAAGGAAGGATGGACAGATACCGCTATCGCGGTGCAGAATAGTGGCAGCATCAGATCGTCCATCACCAGAGCCAGAAACGATCAGGTTAATTGATATGCACTTTGCATTACTTATGAAAATTATATGAAACATTTTTTTCAGAATTTTTCATATAATTTTTCATACAATTTTTATGTCAATTTTTATAATTATTTAACTTTTTTTGAATAATTATTTAACTTTTTAAAAAATTTCTCAGATTCTTTTTTACAAATTGGGATACTTTTCAGAAATACCCTAAAGAAAGTCTATGTATTTTTTTCTAAAATTCTTCATATAAATTTTGAAATATTCTTAGATTTATTCGTAAGAATATTTCATTATATAATTTCTAATAAGATCTTATAAAATATAAAAAATTTTAAGATATTTTTTCAAAAATTATACAATGAGAAATCTTAAAATTCTTAGAATATTTTAGAATTCATATATATGAAATAGTCCTGAAAAATGTTCCGATTCTCGTGTAAAGAAAACTCTGAAAAAATTTTTCAGGAGATTAATTCGCAAACTGTTATCATAACATTACTTACAGGTCACTCGAGCAGATATTATAAGTGTCTTGCCCTTCGGAAATGTCATCGTCAAAGCTTCCATGACAGGAGAACAAATTCTTTCAATGCTGGAGTGGAGCGTTCATAACATCGATAACATAACTTCTACTGGGAATTTATTCGGTGCTTATTTGCAATATTCAGGATTGCAGGTAGTTAAACTTTTTTTTAAATCTCGTTATTTCGAAAGAGAATTATTCAAGTATTAATTTTTATAACTTCCACTTGATTATTTGAACACCAAAACTTGATTATTGTTCTATTCTGTGTTTCGTTAAAGATAAATTTGCGTGTTTTTACAGGTGGTCTATGACGTGAGTCGACCACGGAACTCAAGGGTAATTTCAGTCCATGTTCAATGCGCAGCTTGCCGAATACCAACGTACAGTGAACTCCAAAAAAATGCTACTTACAACGTCTTCATAAACGATTTTCTTGCAAAAGGCGGAGATGGTTTTCACATGCTGGAAGGTCTTCAAACAATCTCTCTCGGTATGCTTACATTGTAACTTTCATTTCACAATATCTTCAAGCTTTTTTTCTCATCGTATTTATTGAATATTTTTTCAATATAATCGTTTGCTAAATTTTAACAGGTATTACTACGGAGCTGGCATTAGAACAATATTTTCAAAAACATAGCCCTGTGTATCCAGGAGTGGAGTGGCGAATTACGTACAAAAACGGCGAGAATTTTAAAAGAAGTTTAAGCAATAATCTTGGGACAACGCATCGATCAGTTGGATTGATGATTCTTTTAACAATCACTATTTGGTTGTCATTGATATAACAATATTATCTCAACTTAAATAACTATAAAGGCGAACATATATTGAATTTTTTAATTTAATGTTGTATTTTACAATTTTATACTACCTCAGTATTATTTGCAATTTATATCGTTTTTATATCTTTCTTCAATTGCATACTTTACTTACATGCATACGTAACAAAGTGAGTGAAAGGATACAAGGAAATAATACACACGCAGGACAACAAGAAAAGGAGAGCGCACAGTATTGTCTGTCATAACTTTAATCTTTTAAAAATATAACACATATGTCAAAAAAATACATTTAATGAGTATAACATTGTTTCTGTATAAACTTTTTAAAATATTTTTAAAATATATCTCTTTAAAAATTATTTTTTCATCAAAAAAATTCTTATATACATATATCGTAAAAAATATTAATTTTTCTTTCTCAAAGAGTTTAAAATGTTCTTCTTGATGCTATTAATCATACACATAAAAATGGTAACGTTGTTTCATCAATCGAAAAATATAACGCGTTTACTTTCGTATTTCTGGTATCTCACATATATTCCCATTAAAGTCATATACCCGTTTTAATGTTTCGATAACATTACTCATTTCCTCGCAAGGCGTCGGCGCACAATCGTGCAATACTTGTACCATTTTCAATAAGTCTTTAATGATATAAGGTCTGTTCGGCACGTTGCCTATTGTTGCTAAATCAACATACATATTAAATTTCTTTAACGCCTTTTTTATCTTAGCCTTATCCTCTGGTTTCTTCACTAATGTCTATATCCAAAACAAATCAAACATTATATTATCATTAAAATATACGATTAAAATGCACAAATTGCACAGGTCTGCATTTTTGCTATTTGGAAAAGAATAGCAGTTTTCTAATATAATTTTTTATGTGCTGAATTCGAATCCATAAAAAAAAATATTGTATCAGCTTTTGAGAAAAATAAAGTTGAAACATGTTTTTTATTATTTTTGAAAATTCGCAACTAATGAACTCAATGTTTGACATTTTGAAAAGAGCACAAATTAATGCTTGAATATATTATGCTTTAATATAAAAATATATCGATAAAAAATGATACTTTACTATTTACTTTAATATAAAAATATTTTCAACCTCATTTGTTTCAAAAGCCTGACGTAATAGAACAGTTTCACTTATGGATTCGGATTCAACACAAACTATGGGAAACAAGTTTTCTTTTTTCCAAAGGACAAAAAAATTCAAAGTTTGCAGACCTGTGTTATTAATTAAAGTTATTATTTATTATACTTGGTATGACTGTAATTCAACATATAAGGGCCAATCTTCCTGACAAGGTAAGCAATCACAGATGAAATAATACTGTTCGAGTAATTTCTGTTGCCTCTGTGCTTTTGACATGACGGCGTAATGTTTGCCATAATTGTCTAATAACTGTAACGAGATAACATATATTGCATTAAATCAACAATTTATACAATATAAATAATTTAATACCTGCTCGCCCTTTTCAATGGGATACATGGCATATATCACTATATGTTCAGGTCTTGAGTGTCTTAATATATTTGGATCGCAGCAATGATTAATTAAACTAAAAAATGGCATAGCGGCTATACCGCGTTCTAGATATTCTAAACCTTGCGTTTCACCAAACTGTAAATATCAGATTTAAATTAATCAAAGTTTTAAAATAAATGTTAAAAAAATCATTGACACATCGGAGAATGATGTAAAAAACAATAAATGTGGCACATAATACCAATATAATATATTATATATACATAGTTGACATCATACACTGTGCATATTACTGGGGATTATTTGTTGATGTCTTAAAATAAGACTACCAATAAATGTAACATCGTTGTTTTTCGCCAGTCCGCTTAAATCCTCTGGTAATTTAGCACCAAATATCACAGTACGCGTCGCTAAAAAATATACAAAAAAAGAAGTATCAAAAGATCTCTTGAAAAGATCAGAAACGGATCTTTTCTCGGTATTTGTCACGAGACTATATACGCCAATGTATCTATTGCTATGTAATTTTCCATCTCGAGAAAAACCTTTTGTTCGTGGATCTGAAAAATAATGACATATACAAATCACTTCATTATTTAAGAAAAAAAGTATAAATATTATATAAGTTATAAAAAAGTATAAATACCATCGTGTTCGTCAACTTCTTTTACCATTGTTCTTAATTCCTCAATACCACCAGCTTCTCTTAAAGCAAGCACAGCAAGTCTTATGCTACACAAATCGAGATTATAAGTGGAATATTCAAGCACAGCAGGGAAGACAACACATTCTATATTATGACATTTCTCCCATTCGATATTTCTACATTCTTCTGAACAATACATAGCATAAGTACAATAGTTACAGGGTATGTTTGCCCAACACACCCTTAAACAATTAGAGCAATGCGTTTGCATATTTTCTTGCACTAATATTAATGCATAAGGTTTCTCCACAGCAATTACCTCCCCTGGGTGAATTTTACGAGTAGCTACAACGTGTCTGCCATAACGCTCATTATATTTTATAGCTATTGCATCTGAAGCACAAGGAACTTCGTTATTGCAAGATTTAATAATAGGAAGAGCAGGAATTTCTTCTGTTTTCACTTTTGTATTCTTATTTATATTTGTCTGCGTAGTTTTATTATGTAAAACATTAAGCTTTGCAGTTAATCTTTCTCGATTTGTATCATTTATAGACATCTTCTCCAGCCAGTGCTGTGCCTCCTTAAGTGTGTGTTCTACAGAATGATTTCCCGTAATCATTAAACATTCTGTTTTACGCAGATAAAGCTTTACTCTTAGATTGTCAGGATAATTTAGGGCTAGTGCTCTGTCAATATCCTGAATGCATTCTGAATACAAGCCTAATTTAAATAAAACTGCTGACCTATTAGCATAACTACGAGCAAGTTGTTCAGATGGATAAGGTGCAAAGGCTATACTCTTTGTATATAATTTTAAAGCATCAATACATGCCGTGTTATTCAAGATACCTGTGACAAAAACTTTATTGCCTTCCTCCCGCAATTTCTCAGATTCTTTGGCATTTTTTGACATACCAGTTGCACTAGGAACTATATCATATTGTTGCATTAGATTCAGAGTAAATACTATACGTTCCTGATCAGTCTTTAATTTCTTAAATTGATTTGACAGTTCAATATGCTTGCCTGCTGCAATCAATCTGACATTTAACATATTTTGTACTTTATCCATTTTGTTTTCTTAAAAATTTTAATATTATATTAATGTAATACTTTTGTGTAGAGCAGAATCTAGAAAAAAAGACATTTAACTTTTTAATAATCAGCACTATGCAAAATGACATCGTACATTTTAAAATTATTCCGTGAGAATTAATTTAATAAATGTTTTAAATTATTTATATTTCATGTGTAAGTTATTTATTTTTATTTGTATGTAATTTTAAACTAAATATGCTTTAATCATAAAATAGTAATTTTTAAGCATTAGAAATTAAAAGAAATACATATATTTAGAATATTTCCTTAGTATTTCTAATATTTTTTCAATATTTTCGTTCGTTCATACATCTGGATATCAGTTTAACCCCAACATAAGAATTTATAGATTGAACATAATTTGATACTAATATTTGCAATATCAAATAGATGTTCAATTTTTCATCTTACTTGTAAGTTCTTCCCATTAAATATTACCTATTACATTGCATATATATTATTTCGAAACAATTTACAATACTTTTTTTTAATTTGTTATTGTTTGCCGGTATTCAAAAAAAAAGAGCATCATCTATGCACGACTAGACAGGTGAGTCAACTTGTTGAATGTAACTCCATTCGAAAGCAACATTTCTACTGACAATCTTATGATTGATTCATCGTAGATAGTAAGAAACTCACCCGATTAAATTGCCAACAATTATAGAATACGAAAACTTCTTTCTCTTTTATCTTACAGAATTGCTGCCACTAGATTCAGTTAGGATGAATTCTTGGACGCCCGCCAATTTAGTAACAAAAGAATTTCTCTGATTTAGTAATTCTTTTTTTCTGCAACTAGATGATTTGGCAACACTCAAATATCTATATACAACGCGGGAAATTTGATTTAAACAGGATATAATGTAACATGTTGCATTACTAAAATAATTACTGATGTGTCAAAATAATAGCGAGGTAAAATTTCTTTCAGAATAAATGATTTTCTATTTCATCCCTGGTAAAAAATTTCTCAGAATTTTTCACATAATATTTTAATATAATATAAATTTGATTTTTTCAAAATTTTTGAATAATTTTATAACTTCTTAAAAAGTTTTCGAAGTTTTATAATTTTTTTATATAAATTGGAACATTTTTATCAGAAATGATTTGGAAACATACATTTTTTTTCTAGAATTCTTCATATATTCTAAGTTTTCTAAGATTTTTCATTTTATAATTTTTAATAAAATCTTATATCTAAAAAAATTCATGATATTTTGTCCGTAATTATAAAAAATAAAAAATCTTATAATTCACAGAATATTTCAAAATTTACATATAAAAAAAATTCTGGGAAAATTTTTTTAAGTATCGCTTATTTTAACTTGTTTTCCATCACAAATCATTCTAGCAATATTACAAGGTTGCAACAATATTGCTGCATGATTTTTTTATTGTATTTGATAAGTTTTAACATTAATTCTTATCAAATAATATTCATCAAGAAAACTTATTAATAGATTAAATACATACATCTCTCAAGTTTTTTGCGAATCTTATAAAATTTTTAATAAAACGTTTCTGTACAAGATTTTTATGTCTCTATTAAAAAAGGTCTGCACGTAAATTTTTTCGCGCAGTCTCGGTACCGATCGCAATAATTATGTACACTTACGTCGTCAAGACGACGCATCGACTTACTTGCTTTAGTAAGGCGTACGTGTACTTATTCGATACATGTATCGCTGACAATAATTGTTGAACAAAGATCGCTTCTGCAAAAATGTCTTTGCATTCAACACCCATCCTGTATTTAAATATGGGCGGCGAGATGTTGTACGTTTTACGACAAAGACTGAAGGCGCAAAAGATCGATGTCGACAAGACAATACAAGGTGAAGATACACTCGAAAGTATATTTTCGAATATATTTCAAAAATATTCCATTTTGCTAATATTTTTGCACAAATGATATAATTTATAATTACACTGGTAATCTTTTATAGCAACACACATGATAATTTTTTATACAATTATATAATATTATCTTTATACAATTTTTAAATAAAAATTATTTTATATAGTATTATCTTTAAACAATTTTTAAATAAAAAATTTATAATTAAGATCAAAATTATCATTTTAAGACATCAAAATTACGTACATTCAATCTGAATCAAAATACCAGACAGATATAAATACACATATTATTTTTCGGAAAGATTCTTTGATATTTTAAAATTGAATTGATTTGATGAAAATTATTTTTATATTGTCAAAATAAAATATATATATATATAGCATTAAATATATATATAGCATTAAAAAATATTTTTTTTAATATTTAAGCTAATATAATTATAGACTAGTTTAATTACAGTATTAGATGACGTAACAGCCGCTTTGCTCAATCCTAAAATATTATCGCCGATTTTCGAAGATTCGCCGATGATTGGAATATCGGAGTTACGCACCACTTTAGAAAGCGTCGCTCTTTCATCCATCATGAAACTAGACAGGAGTAGCATGGACAAATTATTCGATCTAATGATCATGATGGTGAAGTATCAATTGAAGGTGGCTACTGGACCCAGAGAAATCATTCTCATCACTCTGAATCACATAGACGGAATGCGCGACATAGTCAACGATGTAAATGCACAAAAGTGCGTCAGCATGGTGCAGCAGATGGTTGTTAGCGTGAGTATATAACTCAATATAATCAATTTAACAATATTCAATTCAATACAATTAATTTAACAATATTCAATTCAACGAGGATTTTTGTCCACTTTGCAAAGCGCAGTTTTATGGCTGCCTGACTTTCGAAGAAGTCTGGAATGTACGGGAGAATTGCCTGAAAGAATTGGAACCGTACCATGTGCGAGTTTCAATCCTCCTGCGACGCGGTTTACAAAATGACGACGCTAGCTTTAACGTAGTACCTCAAAAATACGATGAGAAATACGTAAAGCACGGAAACATTCTAGCGACGATGAGGATTAAAGATGTGAGCCCTGAGACGTGTTGCGGAGGATCCTTCGATACTTTTGGTGATAGAAAGACGTTATTAGGCAAAAATATGTAAGAAAACATATAATAAAAAAAAAATACACATATGCCGATCATATGGTATGGAAATTATTTATTTTATATAGATACTTGCCAACATACGGCCTAACGGAGGGCGCAATGCGAGACAGCCAACAGTTTGTAAGAGACTGCGGCACGAAAGCAGAATTAGGCATGTTGGCTGTTCAGCTGGGAACTGAGGAAACTAATTATGAGAGACCATTTACGCTTAATTTATTGTCAAACATGGACGAAGAGACTGTAAATAATGCAAGTAAGGAAACTGACATCGAAGGAAACTATGCTAAACGAAATAACGCGGAAAACGGAAAACCAAAATTGAACGAAGATTACAAAGCCAAACTTGATACAGTATATGCGGATTTTTTCGAGGACGAGCACGAAGGTTTGAAATGCAGTATGGACTTGCTCGATCTTCTCGACGAGATCGAATGATTTAAAATTTTAACTGAAACATACAACGCATTGCAATTATTTTTCCTATATTTTCTGGCATATTTATACACCGATATTTCTAGAAATAAGTATATTCTCATATGAAAAATTATTCTATTTTACAAGATAGTATTTTAATTTGCTTCAATCTTATACACATATTGCACAACCCTAAGATGATAATTTTAAATGCTATCAAATCCATTGATAGAAATGAAAAAGTAACAAATGTATAAAAAACATTTTAAGATTCTGTTAAATCTAAAATATACTTTACACCTGTTCGACCATCGAAACTGAGCGCTTTAGCAATAGCTTCTTGATATTCGCGGAAAGGCACCAGTTTATATGGTGGCGGTTGCAATTTCTTATCTATAAAGAAATTTGCTAAATTCTTAAACATATCCAATCTCTCCTGAGAATCCATATTTGTTTTTGTCCAGGTTGTCATCCAAAATCCTTTGAATGATATGTCCTGAAATTGCCCTAATTAAATTTGACAAATATTTTTTACAATTTTTAATTACAAATGGAATGTTGGATTACCTTAAATATAAGTGCGGATATTGGTATAGTTAATGGTTCTCTAGACATACCGCCGTAAGTTACCATAATACCACCATGGGCAAGATGTCTCACTATTTCAGTTGCGTTCTGTCCACCGATACAATTAAGAGCTAATTTCGGTGCAAGTAACTTTTTATTTTTAAACAACTGTGTATTTCGGACTTCCTCCTCGGTTAGCACTTCGTCTGCTCCTAAGCTCGTCAATTGATTCTAAATAATTTATATTTCTAATATTATAGATGTATTCTTAATTCTGTCGACAATATATAATTTTGCATCTTCCATCAGCAGACTGAGACTTTGAACTTCAGTGCAGATTTTTTTTACAATGTTCTGGACTATATAAAAATCTGAAAAAATTCTTACATACTCTCTTGTGAAAGCTTTAACGAATTTTTATTATCTCTACATTTCTTATTTTACTTCATGGAAATCGAAAAGCATCATAATTTACATAATTCATATGAAATCGCCGTATTGTTATGCTTATTATTTAAAACCTAAGTTCAGAGTTGGATCAACAACTCTCTGAATTAGTTTTTAAATGATCAAAACATATATATCTGACAGCGATTTCATAATTATGTAAAGAATTTTATTAACTTTATTTTTCACACACATACACATAATACACCTATTTTTCCTTAAGTGTAACATCATTATTACGATATGATTTTCTATGAAGAAAAATACGTAAAAAAATGTAAAAATAAAACGATCTCTGAATGATTGTAAAAAGCTGTACTCTTCTCTATCAAAATTCATAATAAAAAAAGTCGACTGTACCTTCAAAGTCCCACATTGCCAGAGACATAATATTGTATATATATATATATATATATATATATTCATAATATTGTACATATATTTATATAGTAAATTAAAAAACCTGTTAATATTATACCTTTAACTCTTGTATGTTTGGTCTATCTCTAACAACACTGACAGACTTATAATTCCATATTTTACATAATTGAATGACTAGTTGACCAACTGCAGAATTGCCACCATTTTGTATCACAGTATCTCCAGGTTTTAATGGAACAAAATCCTTCAGCATTCTGTATGCTGTACATGGATTCACATTCATCATACTGGCTACAACTAGATCAATATCACTTGATATCTATAAAATCAAATAACATATGCAACAAATGTATTGTCAAACCTGAGATACAATCAAAAAATACAGACTGTAGAAACAAGGAATAACAGATTTTAATCTATCAAAAATTATATAAGTATATGATTTCTGATAGGATCAGAATACTTAATTTCTGGATTGAAATCTGTTATTTCTTGTTGCTGTTCTTCTTTCAATTATGCATCAATATGCTTTATAAAATGATATAATAATATACACCTTCATAACATCCTTCGAATCATAATTAGCTCGTGTTCTCCAGATTCCAAAATTAGGACCATTTGGTACTACTCTGTCTCCGACATGCAAACCTTGAACATCAGACCCAATTGCAATTATTTCTCCAACTCCCTCATTTCCTGGTACTGCTGGCAGAGGAGGCCTGCTAGGATATTTTCCTTGTATTATATTTATATCGGCTGGATTTACTGGGGATAGTAGCCATTTTACAGATACCTACATCCATAAAAACTCAATTAAATTTTTCGATTAAAATTTCATGATAAAAGACAAACTTTAATTGCAATAATAATTACTTGTTTGCCTATTGGCTGTTGTATTGTTTGCGTTGTTACTTGAAGAACTTTAATGGGATCGCCGTATTCCTTGTATAATAGAGACTTTACGCAGTTAGTGTTAATTGCAGCACTTATTTTTCGAATATTCGTTAAATTACTTTTAACTGATCGTGAGATCGATAAAGTTAATTGGCCTGTAAACATAGTTGTTTCGATGAATTATGACTTCGACATTCGTTATGATATTCGTATTAAAAATTTCAGATCCAAACTTGCTATACAGGTTATGTTATTATCTTGGAGATTGAAGATTATTTTCCCCCTAATTCGTTGCTACGATTCTCGAAACTACGATATTTCGATATATTCAATATTACGATTTTTGAAAGTACGATATCGCAAATCAAAAAATCTCGATTTGTCTAATTTTAAAACAATGAATCTATAATATATGTATTTAAAATCATAATGTAAGAATAATGATTAAGATAATTAATTAAGATAATCAATGTTCTATCAATGTAATATTAACTTTAATCTCGATTCAATTTATTTTATCTTCTACTAATTTTTAGAAAAAGAAATTAAATTCAACTGAGATAAAAATTATTCTTACATAATGGAATCAGGCCTAAGATTAATTAATGATGATTAAGAATAATGATGTAAGAATATGTGCTCTTATATCATAGAAACCATGCGTAAAAATTATGAACGGATCTGTTAATGACAGAACCATGCTCATAATCTCGATGTTATACAGCATTTTTGTTTTATTTTTTACTGTAAACTGATTAGGATGTATTACAAATTCCTTTCATTCGAGTATTAGTTCGTCGACGAGACGAATTTATATTTTTCCCGTTGTATAAATATAAATTTATACATAAAATAAATTTATAACATAAAATAAACATAAAATAAATTTATTTCCATCATGTCGAGAATGTTACTTTCTTTCTATTTGTTTCCTTCGGTTTCACTTTCTTAGAAAAAAATGCAATAAACAATAATTTACGCTTTTCATATTCTGCATTGCGAATTATAATATAATTAAAAACATGGAACGATATAAATTGTATATTTTATTAAAATTTACAGCTTTGACTTTACGTATAATATAGGCACATTATGTTATCTATTTCAAATCGTCATGTTCTTTCTCTGTTAGTATATCGTTTATACTATTACACCATTTGCAAATATAAAATGCAACTATATATGATACTAAGAATTTTTTAAGCTGAACATCATGCTGTGGACAATTTAACCAACGTAAATCCATTTGTACATACAATTCGGTTTCTAACATTAATGCCGCATGATGCACATAACAGACGCCGCTCATTTTTGACGTTAATAAATCTTCAGTACTCTTAAATGTTTCTATCAAATCGTTACTACTAACTAATTCAGATTTTGTAACATCTGTCAGGAGATTCTTACATGTGTCGCATCCTTTGATTCGTGAATTATTTAGGATTTTTGCCGCAATAGAATTGCAAATGTTAAGATAATCATGTGTTGCATCTAAAGGCCTTTCCAAATCTAACATTAAGTCGTCATTATATCTACTTTCTATCTTACGATTAAGAAACTCTTTTAACGTAAACAACAACGATCCGTCTATTTTATTCTCACTGTTATTCTCCACAGTACGAGGTGATGTTAAATTGTTGATTAGCAACGTTTTAAAAGCACTCTCGAATTCCGCACACGTGGGATTGGTATTCCTTATGCCGAAGGATCTAATTTGCGCGAAAAAATGTTGAAGGGAATCCAAATTTAAAATTCGAGGCTTCAAGCATTTGAATTCGTATGCTTTCAAAATTATCCACAATTTGCGTAATCCTCCTATAGTAGAAATCCAATTTTTCAGAACATTCGAATCTCTTATTTGATTCTTATCCTTTCGATCGACAAATCGCATTCTTTGTAGTCTCTTTACTGCCCTCTCCCAAAATGAAAAATGTGGACTGTTATGCGAAATGGCAACTCTTAACGGTTTCTCCGGCTTTAACGTATGTCCATTAACAGAATCAAACAATCGATCAAAGAAAAGTATTATTTCTGCTGTATCCCGTCCTTTCTTTTCTGGCATTTTTAATGGTCCATACACTGTATTCACATGCCCTAAAAAATGTACATACACATGAAAAATAAATGATTCTTAATATATAATCACATAATTTAATTCTTATTAATAGCGTTTTCGACTGCAGTGGATTTAAATCGATCCAAGATTGATTAATGGCATCACATGCTCTACTTTAGGTTTTTAATTTGACGAATTTATAGCATTTCCGGGTTAATCGATCTTGGATTTAAATCCTCTGCAATCTGCAACAATAATATAAATATGTAATAATTACATACGGAATTGTATCTTATTAAATTTATATAAATATATACCTTCTAGTTTGGTATGGTGATGTATGAATCCGCCCATCGTCATACTCAAAACCTGAGCAGCATTTTTAATTTTTTTTTTCTTTATTTTACTTCTTATTACATGCTCTGCTGTAATTTTCGGCATTAATCGATACATACTATGAGTCAAGTCCATATGATGTGCTTGTTCAATGATTTCCCATGATGCAAATTTTCGTTCTTCTCCTTCTTCAACATCAAACTCAAGATCATTATTTAATAAATTATTGCGTATGCTTTTAATAAGACATGGTGGATCATATAATGGAATTATATCTTGCTTTTTTATTGTTACATAACCATCTAAAGAAATACAGAATAACGAATGAAATTATAATTTAATAAAATAAATACAATTATATATATATATAATTTAACATTCAAACTTATTATTTAAAACAAATTATATAATAAATGCAAATATTTATAATCTTTATATTTATAATAATAATAATTTAACAAAAAGCATGCTTACAATATAGTTGTCTTTGTTTCAATTTTAGCCTTGCCGATTCTAATTTTAGTTTATTTATAGCTGTGAGATTCCTTTTCCCATCATTACATACAAAGGCGACTAGATACAATCCACTGTCAATTATAATTTTGGCAATATTTTTGACCCACTCAATAAGTTGATCAGTTTTTGTTGCACCATCACAAAAATAATACGCCAGTGGAAACTTCCATCCACTTTGTACGCCACGAATCATAAAAACTAACACATGATCAGCAAATCTTGCTCTCCGCTTATTGCCAAAATCTTCAAAACCAAGAATATGTTTCTTTTTTGCATCATAATCTACGTGAGGTTGCAATAACATTTCGTCCCACATTAAAAGACACACTTTATCTCTCTCTTTCATTAATTTTACTTTCTTTTTTAGATATTTATTTATAAAATTATTTGGACCTGGATGAATATTAATTGTCTGAAGTATAGATTGTAATGTTTCTATGCTGGGCAGATTGAAAACTTGTGTCAGATATTGATAACATTTACTAGATTGTTTCATGATAGATAAAGCAGCAATCTTTTCAGTCAGTGTAAAATGTCTATCCTATAAATAAAATTAGATCAATCTATCATAAGTTGATATTTTCTTACTGTAATATTCCATTTACATACCTCAGAGGCATATTTTGTCGTTTTTATCTGCATCTGGAGAAAAGCTTGTTCGATAGGTGTCAATGAAGACAATAGCTTTTCTATAGCAGTACTTTTGCTGCATTGCTTAGCTTGCCTTATACGTTCACGAAATGATAACTGCCTCTTTATAACAATTTCTTGCTTCTTTCTTAATATACATGATAATTTGTACAACTTCCACATTTTTGGCGTAAATTTATGAAAGCATTTTCCATGCAGTAAGTTATGCAGGTCTGACAAGCTGGAATTTGTGTTGGATGTTGAATTTTTAGGTGAAGAAGGCTCTAACTTTAAAGAATCTTTATTTATTGGAGAACTTTGTAAAACTTCTTTATTTATTGGAGTACTTCGTAATACTTCTTTATTTATTGGAATACTCTGTGACATCTCTTCATTTATTGGAATACTTTGTGATACTTCTTTATATATTGGAATACTCTGTGATAATTCTCTAATTATTGGAATACTTTCTAAGACTTCTATTACAGGTTGTGTCTCTTTTTTTATTTCTATTATTTCAATTTCTTCAAGTTGACCAATTGCATTTATATCTAATGGTTTGCTCTTAGAATCTCTTGTACTTACAATGCTGTAAGTATGAGTCTCAGTATCATGATCATTAACTATCTCATTGTCTTCACAATTATTTGCTTCAATATTGTTATTACCGTTATTTGGCAGATATAAGGACGGTATAACACCAGGTTTCAATCTTCGTAATCTATACATTGCTTCATAATCACTATCGGCAAAATGTCTGTAGCATACAACGCACTTTCTTAATTGTTCATCAGTTAAATCTTGTATTTTCTCTGAATAAATCGCCTTTTTCCATTTATTCATCATGATAACGTCTTTGGGAAACATGTGGGAAGGTAGGCTCACTCCCGTGGAACATCCCAAAACGCAGCAATGTCTACCCATAACCTAAAACGTTAAGTATTGTTTATATTATAGTCTATTTTATAATATTATACATGATTTTATTAATATTCATACTTACTATAATTGCAGACAGTGATGAGTAGATTGACTGAATAAGGCAAAACTAACAAAACAATGTTAAGTGAAAAAAATTACTAAAAAGTCAAGGCACGTATTTAGCGGAGATACGAACCAAATAGCGGTAAATTTCCATTTACATCGGACGAGATGTGTACTATTACTATATAGAAGAACGTCGGTCTTTTTTAGATTGCGTTCGCTTTACCACTCACAGCGCTTATGAGTATCAATTGTTCTTGTTTAATATTTACTAAACAACAAGAATGAAACGACAGCTTAAAGCGTTATGAACGTAAAAGCGAATACAGCCTTAATATATATAGCGTAATTACCTTAAAAAGTAATTGAATTATTTGGAAATAATTGAAGAACGCGACATATTATCAATTATTATTTTAACTATTCGAAATCGATATTAAAGACGGTCAATCTTATTTAAGTTTATTATTATTATTATTATTACTATGTCGTTTTCTTATTATTATTATTATTATTAAATTGTTGTTCCACTCAAATTTCTCATTTTATACTTATAATTCATAACTTATATTATTAATGTATAAATGTTAATATTATAATAATAACATGTTAATATTAATTTATTTGAAACGTGAAAATTTTTTTTAAAATTTTTATATTGGAATATTTTTTTAGAAATATTCAGAAATCAAAAATATTCGAAAAGTTTATATCTTCTCTCAGAATTTTCCGAGTACAAGTGAATTCTGAAATATTCTGAAATTTCTCATCTTATAATTTAAAAAAAATATTTAAAAATTTTTCAAATTTTATAATATTTCATCAGAAATTGTACTTACAAAAAAATCTTAGAAATTTTATTGATGATATTTTATAATTAACATATATATGAAAAATTCTGAGGAAAAATGTAGATTTTCTGAGAAGTTCAATTCATACAAAAAAATGTGAGAAAGTTATAAAATTATATTAAAAAATCTGAAAAATTATATATGAAAAATTCTGAAAAAAAATTTCACTAGGGATATATTAAATTATATATTTAATTCATAAATGATAATATTAATAAGCACATTATACCATTTAGTTAGCGTATCCTTTAATTTAACACGATCTGTGTACTTATGGAATTCTCCTAGAGTAACAAACTGATGTACTTTTCTCACCTATACTTTAATTGTACACTCGTCAATTAAAAGGTTGCAACACTTTTTTTCGATGGATTTCGGAACTCAGTCTTGTTCGTAAAGCAGTTGAATCTAAAAAGTATCTTTAGATTTTTAGATCCATAAGGAAGGACAAATCGCTCGATGAACAGTCTGCATTCCAAAACCTAATGAAAAAAAATGCAACTTTTAAATTAAATCAGTATATCTTCAAAAACATCTACATTTTCTGTTATAAACATCTTTGTATTAAGAATATTCTTTAGCATGTACATTCTTTTAATTTAATTAAATAGTGACATTATATTTGCTACATATCAATTATAAATCTTTGTTTTTTCATTATATTTTAATAATATATAACAATTTAGCTATTCCTGATTTCATTTTATTATCATCAAAACTTTCTAATATTAAATGAGTAAATTAAACTTTTGACATTTTAACTTTATTAATTTCTTTTTAGTAAAAAAAGGATTTTTTAATATGAATCATTATAATAACCATTATAAAAATTTAATAGTAATATATTATTAAGCAATTTTTAAATGTTTTATTATTAACTTTTGATAAAATTAATTATTTAAAACAAATTTAATAAAAACATATTCCATCAATTCTATTATAGCTGGAGAAGCAAAATTATAGATTAAAATTATAAATTTATTTATATAGCTGTTTCTTTTTTGGCTGTGTTTTGGCGATAAATATTAGATTATCTGTCAATATGATGATGCAAAGAATGTTGCTGAGAATGTACTGAAAATTATTTGAGAATATTCTTGTAGAAATGATCATAACAAGATTATGACAAAACAGTATAAGCTAAATATAGTAGATAATGAGAGAGAAGAAAGAAGAAAAATGGAAATAGAGGGACAAAAACGGATCGCTAAATAAAGTTCGATAGGCGAATAGATAAGAACGAAATGTTTAGTTTCCAAGTAAAATAATATTTCTTCTATATTTACACAGTCTCTTATGCTTTCGTTAATTCACAAACATACATGCACTTGCGCTCGAAATGTACATAGTTTCCGCAAGTATTGTCACAACGTAAATAATATAATAAATTTTAATAATCAATTTTTACAAATTGTGATATTAGGCGAAACTCTGCTTCACTTTTTTAGTAACGATTCGCGAACTTTGTAATGCATAAATCTGAAGCTGGAAAAGAACTTCCGTCAACATTCCCTTATATCCCTTACGCTTAGCGAGATAAGCTTGGTATAAAATAATGTCCATACTTGTTTCTTGCTAATTGATCACCCATTAATTTCAATATCAAATAAGACCATTCTTATAATTTCAGTTATTTAATTATTAAATTTCTCTTTTTTGTATATATATGCGTTCATCTTCATAAATCAATACCGATTCAGGCCTATTGTTTTGTAAATACGGTAATTTAATATCTCTTTAATAATTAAACTTATCTGATATAATATAGATAGTTCACAAAATAAATCACATTCTTAGGGAAAATAATACCATTAAAATTAAAATTATAAAGCAAAAAATATATCTAATGGTAGATTCGCTGAATCATTTATAATCGTAAACATAAACTATCCAATTCTTACGCTGAACTGATGGTATAAATCTTACTATTAGTAGTAAACAAAAAATACAAAATTATTTAATCAATATAAACTACTTATTACGGTCAAAATAATTTAATTCTTATAATAAGCTTATGATAGAAACTATTTTCTGTGGCTAAAAAAAGAAAATTCAGTTCCTTATGGATAAATATAAATTTTATGATCTTTTACGGTCTTTTATGGTCTTTTACGGTATTAATTTTAAACCAGAAAAATCTGTCGAACACATATAAACATAAAATTGAAATAAATTATGTTAACCCTTTCGTACCTCTGAGTTTCCCAAAAGAGATGCGTTTCATATGAAGACAATTTTTGGGAGTTCTGTGTGTAATTTTAAGTTTATTATCAAAATTTAAATTCAAAGTGACGATCGAATCACTGAAATGTCATATATTTAAAATATAAACTTGGATTTTATTTTTTTAATTTATGTATCATAACACGCACACACACACGCGCACACACACGCACACACACACGCACGCACACACGCACACCCACACGCACACACACACGCACACACACACACGCACACACACGCGCGCACGCACACGACTTATGCAACCTAAGATATATTTAGAAGAGTAAAAGTTTTCTAAATATGACGGATTGTGGATGACGGATATATATCCTCATACATATATATATATATATATATA
>NW_017259428.1:504854-514244 GCF_001594045.1 Atta colombica
ATAAACTATTATAATAAAGTTCACATTTAAATAAGACTCTAAATATATTTATCGATTAGCATTAATTCTATGATTTTTCGACATAATACACGGTTATTCTTTACTATCCAAAATTTGATTTTTTACAACGTTTAGATAACTATATTTTATTGAAAACATTACAAAGGGTGCGATTTTTTTACATGTTGCTTTTTTTCTTTAAAATCAAGATAAAAGTCGGATTACTTTTCAAAAATTATACTTTTTTTCGTAGGTGGGACATGTATGTCCCGAAGTACGAAAGGGTGAATAGTATAATTTGTGGTCCCAAGAATAAATCCAACAAGGTGCCTATATAATCCTCTGCTGTGATGCATAAATTATATAAGACGATAAGATATACTTTATACTTTGGTATTAAAGAGGACTTAAATCAGTCAATTTTGAAAAACGAAGTAAAAAATAAAGATTATAGAAAAGTTTGCAGTTAACATTATTTAAGTACATACATTTGAACTATTTATGCAAATTATATCTTACTACCTTATATAATTTAAGTACCCGGGAAAATGTTATATATATATATATGGACATATTTTATATATAATTATATATAACTTTATATAATTATATATAATTATATATAATTACATATAAAATATTTTTTCCCGGGCACTAACAACTGCGAAGTCGCATACTTTTTTTTTAATTACATATAAAATATTTTGTTTTTTTATAAAGTAAATATAATTAATTATTCAATATAAATTACATATGAAATGAACTTTTCGCAATTAAATCTCCAAGTAACTTATAATTACCAAGCGTTTTCATCCTCTCAGTCCCTCGGCTGTTTATCACTCGCTTCTCTGAACACGTTAGTTGCTCTTTTCCTTCGTGATAGTATCTCATTGATGTCCTTTGAGTTCTTTAGTTAAATCTTCCGTTACAGCCGCCTTTATCTCACTCAAGATGAATACCAGTTTGAATTGACTTAATTGGAATGAACGTGTTTTGCTTTGGTGAGCTGTTTTCTTATAATTTTTTATGTTTTTGGAAATTTCTGATGAAACCTATCGAGTGAGCTTTGCACACTCGTGAGTTGACTTCACATTTTTACTTCTTTGTGGCTGCTCTGTGAAAGATTGGAAAGTATATTTCGTTAATAACTTTTTTCATCTATGTTACTGGCTGTATTGTCATTAGTAAAGCAGACAGAATTAAGTGTGACAGAATGAATAAGAGGAGGAAGAGGAAAAGAAAAAGAAGAACAAGAAAAAGAAGAGATGATCACCGATGGTGCAGCACCTTCTGAAAATTGAGGATTCCTTGTCAGTTTAATCTGACGATTCAGATTAATAGCATTTTCGAGTGCAACCGGTTTGAATCCGATTCAGTTTAGTTAACCCATGCTTGATTCGAAAATCATAATCTTGTCCAATCAGAAATTAAAATAAAGCATGTGGGACCAAAAACGTTATCGATCCAATTCGGATTAGATTAAAACTCACTGCACTCGAAAACACTGTTTCTGCATCGGTGATTACCTTGTTCATTTTCTCGTCAGCTATCGCAAGCGCTTTCTCATTTTCTCACAAATTTTTCTTCACAAACCTTCCCTTTTCATTCCTCACATGCGTTACTCGATCGTTCTCTTTTCGTTTTTTCGATTTGTAAGCCGTCTTTCTATTTCTCAATGACCATTGCGTATCTCTCCTTTTTCTGAGTTGCATCCCTTCGTTCGAATTTGATATTGTTGGTAAATTTCTTCTTAAGCTCATCATTGATCGCGTTATTATCTCCGATCTGCTCACCTCTGTTCTCTTTCTAGCTTTGCTTGTTTGTGATGATGTAGTATCATCTGTAAACACGCAGTATGATCGATTTATTTGAGATCCTGTAATATCATATGTTATCCGATACGTTTTATTTTCCCGGATGTTCTTCCTCAATCTTTTGTCCTTCAATGTAACAACCATTGATGCTTCACACATGCTTTGGCCATTGTTGTCCACTATTGTGAATTTATCGCTGAAATTTTTGCTTTGTTCACCTGTTGCCAAATAAGCTTCTATCGCTTCATTTAATCGTTTCTCTATTTCTGCATTCTCCTCTTTAGCCTCAGTTTCTTCAATGTTATCGAATTTCTCCAAAAACTCACGCATTTTTTTAATTCTTGCAACCCTTTCATTAATCGTTTTCTGCAGCTCACCTCGTCTTTCGATTTCTGTCATTAATCGTTGCTCCTCTTCTTTTATCTCTTCAATAGTTTTAAACTCACTATCTTGTGTTTGCAACATACTACTTGATGTCATTGTCACAGAATTGATTACTTGCAGATCTTGTGACTCGTCCACATGTAGTAACTCCACATGTGGTTGCTCTGTATGTGATTGTTCCGCATGTGGTTGTTCTGTATGTGGCTGTTCCATATGTGATTGCTCTATACATGGTTCATCCATTTGTATCTCATTCATTTGTAGTTCTCTATTCCACACTATTGCTGCATGACCCACTGGAGCCAGTCTCCAATTAATTACTTCTTTCCTCTCTTCTTTTTCCTTAATGTCAATATGTGGATTTTCCTCGATTTCAAACGCTTCGTCCACTAATATCCCCGTTTCATGCTCTGAAATTTGGTCCCACTTTTTCGCGTCATCATCATAGGTTAAATTTCTATCGAGAAGTATGTTATCTTCCGTTTCTTCTATAGTAATTACTGGTATAATTCTCTTTTTAAATCCCATGTTGCCTTCCGGCATATCTTCATATTCTTCGTCGACGTTTTTCATTGTAAAATCATCGTTCTCCACGGTAAGCATATCTTCGATTGGCCTCACTATTAACCTCTCTATTTGTGACATGTTGAGAGCCATCGTTAGAGTCCTCGCCATTTGATTCTTTTTAAACCCTCTTTATGAAATCGTCGATAAATCGAACTCGTTTCGATTTTCCCTGGATTTCTTGAATTCTTTAAATTTTTAGTCAAGTTTGTACGAATTTTACCGGTATTCCGTTATCAGCTGATATGTTTTCATTCGTGAATAATACCGCCATGGTGGAAAAAGACAGGTGAGACAACTTGAAGAATGTAGGATTAAAACAAAATTTGATTGGCTAGCTGATTACTCTGAATTGCTATTATATGCATCTTTCTTCTGTCTATAATATATTGAACGAGCTTTTCCTATTCTAAATTATAGGAAACTGCGATTCGACGAAGAAAAAGAAAGCAAAGGAAAGCAGGCCGATTGCGAAAAAATTGGGCTGGATTTCAGGCTTTGGAAAATTATTTTGGGAGCTTTCCAGCAGAGACAAATCGACACAAGAGTCATTCCGTCTTTGTTTCTTATTGATTATTGAACAAGGATAGAAGAATGACTCTTGTGTCAATTTGTATCTCTTGCTGGAAAACTTCCTTTATAGCACAATAGAGGTCCTCTGTCAAGAGGTCGATTGTGTATCTCGAAGTAAAGTGAAAATTATAAAAGTGAGCAAATTCATTAAAGTATTCATAATTTAATTGATCAATACATAGTAATCTTTGCTCACTTTTGTAATTTTTACCTCCTTTTAAAATCCACACTCGACTTCCAAATTAGCCATCAAAAAAGTCATCCATTTTGTAGCCAAATCTTGCGAGTGAGAAAAGATATATTCTATCTCGCTCTGTAGCGTGAGGAAAAAAATGTGTTATCTTGCTCCGATTAATGCGAATGACTAGGAAATAGCGGACTAATCAAAAGTCAGAGTCTCCGGCTGTGTTCAAAATTTACTGCAAGTACTGAAAATCTACGTCACGTGCACTATAGATTTTCAGTGTTGGCAGTAAATTTTGGAACACAGTCTCCGTCTAACAAAATAAAACGAAATATTACAATTGGAATTTCCGCAATAAAAATAAAATGTACATACATATGTAATTTATCACGTTATCATGGTACAATCAATACTTTGAATTTTCCCTACAAGCCGCTTTTCGAGCATACTTTTCAATTTTTTCGTCTCTCGAGTTTTCATCTTCTTAGATCTGTTCTTTATTCGTGCACTATCTGAAACTGACATACTGCAATACGATGCAATAAGTTGAAATGAAATAAGGCCTGTTCTTTTTAGCTGAATTTTTGCATCAATTCATCTTTCTTCCTTTTCTCTTCAGGAAGAAAGAAGAAGAAAGATGAACTTAAGCCAAAAAGAATAGGCTTAAATATACCTCTGTTTCACTTTGACTTATGCACTTGAATGCATCAATTCATCTTTTTAGATAATGCAGAAATAAGACCTGTTCTTTTTGATTGAACTATTGCAGTTCATCTTTTTTCTTCTTTTCTCCAATTCATTTTTTTCTTTTTCTCTCCAGCAGGAAAGAAGAGGTTGAAAGATGAACTGGTGCAAAAGTTCAGCCAAAAAGAACAGACCTTTTTAATTCGTGAGTTGTGCATCCACGTGAATCCTGTGAGTAATTCTATTGCGAGTGTAATTGAAGATTATTTATTTTTCTTGCTACCATTTATTTCGTTTATTCTTATAATGACGAAGAAAATGTTAAAGAGAAAGCAGAAGGAAGATGTGAAGAAAGAAGATGAACCGAAAAAAAAAGTGGCAGATGAACCAGCCGCTAAAAAGGTTTGCAAATAACCTATACTAAATTACTCAATATAATTAATATTGTAAAATACTAATTAATGAAAAAGAATTACATATAAAACATATCAATATTTTCTTTTTAGAAAACATATTTAATCAAAATCAGTTAAGTTAATCAATAATTTAAAAAAAAAAAAAATTATTGTGACTGTTTTCTATAATCTTTACTGTTACTCTTTGTATACATTTGTTTAATGAAAAAGAAAATTGGAGTAATTTTTTTCTTGTAGGTGAAATGGATCAACAGGCAACGAGTGTTGATATTTGCTACTCGAGGTATCAATTATAGGCATCGACATCTCATGGAAGATTTAAAAAAACTGATGCCACACCATCGTCCAGAATGCAAGATGGAACGCACCAAGAACTTACAAGTAGTGAACGAGATGTGTGAAATGAAAAATTGTAACAAAGCTATCCTGTTTGAAGGTCGAATGAAGCGGGATCTTTACATGTGGTTCGCTAATATACCCACTGGTCCAAGTGCAAAATTTCTTATAGAAAACAGTAAATATTATACCAAAAAATTAATAAATTTTTAATATATGGAGCCAATGTATATATTTATACATAATTTGTATAATTGTATATTAAACTTATTTGTAGTTTATACAATGGGAGAATTGAAAATGACAGGAAATTGTTTGAGAGGATCTCGGCCATTATTATCATTTGATGAAAATTTCACCACACATGCGCATTATTCTCTCTTGAAGGAATTACTGACACAGATTTTTGGTGTACCAAATCATCATCCTAAAAGTCAACCATTCTTTGATCATGTATACACATTCACTGTTCTAGACAACAGGATATGGTTCCGAAACTTCCAAATTTTAACAGAGGATGGTGCATTAACCGAAATTGGTCCAAGATTTGTTTTGAATCCAGTCAAGATATTTAGTGGAAGTTTCGGCAGTGATACTTTATGGGAAAATCCCAATTATATTTCCCCTGCCAAGGTAATAGAACAGTTTTATTTTATATTTGATAAATGCATTATGATCTGTTTTTTGCATTATTTATACAATATTTCTTATAATTTATAAAAAATTTTAGCTTCGTCAATCATTAGCAAAAAAGGCTGCTAATAAGTATATAAATAGAGTGGAACAGAAAATGGTACAACAGGCAAATAAACCTGACTTATCATATGCAGTTAATCCCATAGATGAAATATTTAAGGGTGACTTAGTGGAAAAAGCAATAGAAATGGAAGAAAAATTTGAGACGGATAAAAATGAAAATACAAAAAAGCTTGTGAAAAATAAAGTGAAAAAGATAAAAAAGAAACCCGTGGTAGCTAAAAAAGTTAAAAAAGCAAAATCTGTAAAATCAAAAGCTTCAAAAAAGAAGAAATGAATATTATTTTGTAATATCATTAACAAAATATATTTTTAATATGATAAATGAGAGATGTTTTCTCTTGTATAATGGAATTATTTAATATCTATCATTAAATAAAACTTTAACATAATGAGAATTTTTAAATAAATATAAAGAAAGAGGAAAGTGATAAAAAATCTTCTAGTTCTTACATTATTTATATGACAATTTCATGAAAATTAATTAAATAATCTCATGTACATATATATATTTACATACATGTGTATAATATTATTAAGTACATACATAACTAATTTTGAATTGCCTTTTCTTTGCAAGTATTGTGCCCGTAAATTATTCAAGTTAATAATAAAATAATTTAAAGCTATTAATACAAATGTTTTCAATCACAAACATATATATGTGTAATTTAAAAAAAATATTAATACAACACGATACAATATGTTATTAATATCGTTGAATATTTAGAATATGTTGAATCATACTGCTTTGTACTTCGTCATTAATATGTTATATTTATTAGTACACAAATTTATCAATCTAAAATACTTTAAATATATCTTAGAAACTTACAATTAGATATATATTTTAATTATATATTTATCTCGCACAAGCACTTGCTTAATACATTGTATTAAAATATCTAACAATATATATTTTGTACATCGAAGTATAAAGCCTCTTATTATCTAAGTGTGAACATTGGACATCTAATTATTTTATTTCAAACTTTTTGATTGGAAGGAATGAAACTTACGTGTAAAGTTTAGAAAATAGATTTTTCATTTTGCAATTAGCAAAGGAACAATTCTTTTCATTAGTATAATAAATAAGCCATCTTTTATGTGTTAACAATTTCTTGAACTACAAACAATTGCACTTTATATAAATGCATTAAAATGCGTTTTTTTGTAAAGGATAATTGTACTTTATAGCTTTATTGACTTGCACTCGCTTTTTTTTATACGTACGCTTAAAATCTAAAAATATTATTACTCTTATTCCCTTATTATACAAGCAATATTCTTAAGACACAGAGTTTTCAATTTGTGCAATGGCACTTCAATGAAAGTTTAGAGAAAAGATAAAAATCTAACCTAGTCTTTATCTTTATTCATCAATTAAATATTTAGTACTGAGTAAAACATATATTCCATAAAATGAAAAAATTCTTATAAAATATAATATCATAATCTAACCTCTTTTTCAATGATTCTAATGAATATTGTAAAATATTCTGTAATACCTTAAAATCTGGCAGTTAAATCAAAAGTTAATGCTAAATACAAGATGGATTTTAAATCTCAAAGTGAGCAATTAATTGACACCACATTATTTTCTGTTTTATAATCATAATTCGTCGACATTATCAAATAGTAAGGCATTTGCAATTACGAATATTTTACATGTCAATTAAGACCAAATATCCATTACCAAATATCTCCAAATATTTTTTTGAGATACCAAAAAGTATAACTAATAATTCAGAATATTCTGACATGATTTATCACAAAAGAAGACCTGTAGTCTTAAGAAATGAGTTCATTCTTAAATACTATGAGAAAAAAGAAATTGATATTATGAAATCACACACAATTAAACAAAAAGTATTTCACTTATTTATAATATATCTTTCTTATTTTAATATAAATCTCGTCATATATTAAAAATATATTATGAATGAATCATATTTTCATATAATTTAAATATTTCTTTTTAGTTATTATAAAAATAATTTGAGACAAATTATTGTAAGGTTGTTTGCATAACAATATAAATATTGCACGCGTGAACGAAAGAGGAATGTACTCTTATTAATCTTATTAGTGATAAAATGCAAGAGTAAGTATTCTATCATATAAAAAAATATGTGTACAAAAATGTGTATAAAAAAGATGTCTAAAATATCGGATACTTATCCGTTTATTGGTGTCATTTCGTGAGATTGTTGTCCGTTTGCGTTACTGCTAGAGGCTCCGATTTGTGCTAATGCAGACTGACGCCACTTTCCATTTTCACCGTTTAAATTCTTATCCTCGCATACACATAAGAATAGTGTATCGATAACAGTCTAAATTATTATAAAAGATATCATTTAATAAAAATCATTCTCATATGAAATATGTTGGTATATGTGTATTTAACTTACTTCGTAAAGGGAAATTATACAATGAGCAATGAAAAACGAGAAAACGCAAATAACAAAAATCGGGATAGCGTAAAAATGTAACTCCGGGTTTTGTCTCATAAAAAGTAATGCAATGCTTCCGGTTGCAGCTGTAACGAAACACTTTCCCAAGAACAATATAAAATCGCCAAATCCATTGATCACTGCTATTTGAAGAGCATTACTGACAAGTGTTGCATAAGCCTTAAAGAAATTACAAAATATACAAAAAATTCATATCTTATTATATTAATAAAATGTGTATATTATTTTATTATAAAATATATTTATTTATTTATTTATTTATTTCTATTGTCTAGTCTCTATAAAGATAGATATAAAACTTTAAAACTGGAACATACTATTCTGGCTGCATTGCAAAAGTGGGTACCCTCTATAGCAACAACAGTGTATGCATTATGATTCATATAGCGAATGAATTTTTCCAAACAATAGAAACAGCAAATGCAGAATTTTAAACCACACTGAGCGCATGGAGATGTTTCTTTAGTTTTTTCGAATCTGTAAAATAAAAAAATGACATGTAATCAAGGATGTAATCAAAAACCAAAAAATCCTTGATAAAAAGTGATGAATATTTGGCTTTCTTTTACGAAAAAACTTACTTAGCATACAAATATGTTAAAATCAATCTAGGTAACTTAAACATAGTTATCAAAAGTGATCCACATGCTACAGAACCCATGTGATAGCAAACTAAATGTCCTATGGATGAACATACTGGAAATGAGCTGGCGTTTTTATCCCTAATGAGAGAAATTGGTTATTATTAAAGCATATCGAATATAAATATGTCTACATATATATTCTACACTAATTTGTTATAAATATTACCTGAAGTACCAGTGAGCAACAGAACCTGATATTACCATGCCTTGACATCCAATAATAAATTCCGATGTCCATATCAATCCTATAAGATATACCCACCACATGTATTTCACCCAAGTCACATCAACATATTCCACGAGAGTAAAAGCTGAAATGTTAATAATTTAATTTATTTCATTTTCTTTATTAATTATAAGGCTATGTTCCAAAATTTACATTGCTAATGTTGAAAATCTATAATGTACAAATTGTAGACTGCACATATTAGCACAGAGATATTACTGTCTCTTGATTTTCGCTGGAAATCAATTTTGAAACACAGCCAAGATATACATGTATACGCTTGCATTTTTTCACATACATATATATACATGTATGTGTGTATATATATATATATA
>NW_017259428.1:514344-514838 GCF_001594045.1 Atta colombica
AATAAATTACTTTTGAAAGAATCAAGAAAAAAATCGATCTTCTTCTCTTCAATTAATGGAGCGTTTTCACCAACCGAGCTTAAGTTGACAGGATCAAATATAGTATTTTTATACATTTGTACTGATTTTGTTTCAGGATAATCTATAATAAAGCAGAAATAAGAAATTTACTTATGATCATAAAATAAGCTCGATTTTCAATTACATCTATTGTAAGATACTTACTTGCTGTTGCAAGACAAAGAATTACAAATATCCAAAAGGCAAAAAACAATATCAAAGATATAAATGTCAAGATTGGTTGGAAAAATAAGCCAGGCAATTCTCTTAAGCATTTTGCACTTTCTTTGAATAGTGCCGCCATAAAATTGATGCGTTTGCGTAATATACATGAAAGAAACAGTAAAATAACCTGTAAAATGATAAAATTAAAAAAAGAAATTCTATATTATTTATAATAAAGTTAATAAGTATATTTATAAATATTATATATG
>NW_017259428.1:514938-524098 GCF_001594045.1 Atta colombica
ATCTTTTTCATTATAGAATAACACTTACAGTGATAATAGTAGCGATAATGGAAAATGCGAGAAATGCTCTTTCATTTCTGACAGCTTCTTCAAGAAGTTGATTTGGATCAGTTTTGTCCAAGGTTTTCTTAATATCAACATATGTCATCCACAAAAGAATTGTACCCACTGTAATAAAAATGCCCTTATTACTTTTTTGTAATAAAATCTGCTTAATATATCAAATATAAGATAAGTTTTGAGATTTATTATCTATAATAATTTGTATAGACATATACATAAGTAATTTAAAAAAAGATAAAAACACAAATATAACATTTATAATTTAAATTTATAAACTATTTTTTATATTCAATTTTATATTCTACAACTAATTCTTTAAAATATAAAGACACAGATATATTCATAGCATCTATATATATTTTCAAAACTAAAAAATAGTAAGTAAAATAAAAAATGTTATATCCTTTTATTAGTCAAAGCTATTTTCTAAATTCTTTGAAATGAGCTCTCACTCTAAGGAGTGCAAATTAAGCTATGAAAAAAATGGGAAATTTTTAATCTTTAAGAGCAAGATTTTATTTTCAGAGTGAGATTCACTAAAAGTTTTAAAAAGATAAGTATTAAATTTTCTAAGTACTACATGTGCATTTTCAAATTCAAATAGCTAATAGCTCAATTTATTTCTATGTTTATTTAACCAACAATCATTGATCAACAATAGATATACAATATTTAAACAATTATTACAATTTCATAAAAATATTATCTTGAGAAATCTTTCTTGTTTTTATTTTAATAATAATTCCTTTCTGCAAAAAATGCACATACACTTATTGATATATATTTATTTATTGTCTGCAAACATTGTTCATTTATAAGCTAATTTGTGACATGTATGTATACATTTATTGAAAAGCTAGATTTCCTTGTAAGTTTATAATTTTCCAAAATGCAACTTACCTGTGGAAGCAATGCTTACAAGTACGATTATAATCCATGTTACAACACTTGCCAATAAATGAAAAATAGCTATTGTAAAGAGTGATAAAACTGAAACAAAAAGATTAGTTAAGTACAATCTATATACAGCTTCTACGCTATGTTATCATGCAATAGTATACTAAATTCTTACCACAGGCAACAAAAGATAATGCCAGAATTTGCTTCCAGGTTTTACATAAGTCTCCCAAAACCTGTTCAATAACATCCCACGAATTGATTAAACCATATAAATTTGAGATTATTGTTTCGCTCACTTCCTTCACTGCCTTAGGGATACATCGATTTAAAACAGGTATACTTGGGTAAACCGGTCGTTCAGGGCAAGATCCGTTCTTGAATATACTACTCTCGCTGTTGCACGCACTGAAATCACCGCCCGGTCTATCGTGGCACAATTGTGATCCTGTCTCTTTGTAAAATTTACAGATATCTTCCATTGTCCGCAAAATTCTGTCGGGACATTTCTTTACACAAATCTTCAATGACTGCGTGACATTATTTATATCCAGGAAAAATAAGTATCTGGAATATAACATATTTATTTGAAGTATTATTACAGGAATGAATGCTCAATTGGCTCAATTAGGAAGAAATATATGTGACTGACGGTTTGTCGCTGGTATCTTGTCCAGAAAGTTCCATGCTGCCAAACTGTGGATTATTCTTCATGCCACACGTGTTCCCAAAACTGTCGTATCCATTTATGAGTCGCAAAGGATTGCCATAAACTATTGCAAAGGCAGCAATTAAGATCTGTAAACAAATAAATTGTTGCATTATATTATGATAAATTTTAAGTTTATTTATAAAAACTAAAATGAAAAAATATCTTTTGCAATAAATTATGAGAATGCTGTCAAAGTTTATATATATATATATACATATGTGTGTCAGTATAATTGTTATGTCATCATAAGTCTCATCACTACTAATTATAAGTTAATTATTGTCAATCTTAATAGCAAGTCATAGATTCCTATATATGTATATAACCTGTATAATAATTATACAATAAGCAAATTTTGCTTAATTTTAGCTATTAATCTACCGTTGCATCTTACTGACAAACTTTGCTATATCCCTACTAGCACTCTGCAACAACCTGTTCTTTGTCGCTACACTAAAACTTGCTATCTATTTTTGAAACTTGAAATTTAATTTTCTTTTCAAATACAATAAATGTACATTAGTTTACGTTAGATACAAAGAACATATACACATATATGTCATAGATTTTATATTAAATCTGTTGCTTCTCTACCAATCAGAGTTAAAAACCTGTTTTAAACATGTTTTAAACATGCTTTATTGATGTTTTAAATGTTTTTTTATGATACTGTTTAAAGCATATTTGAAGCATTAAAAACATATTTAAGAAGAAACACAGTTTTATTCTTAAAAAAACATTAGTTTTTATCAATCCTGCTACCAATAAAATTTCTAACAGACACTTTGTAGAAACTATATTCTTGAAGAATCAGCGGTAATTCAGATACCTCGAAATATATTTCGAAATATGTCAAAATATTGTTGCAAATGTGTCTGTTATGTAAAAAAAGGAAATTAATGCATGACATCAGATATACACAGCGTCAACTATGTATAAACATACCATAAGAAACCAGAACGCTATGAAAAAGCACAGCCAAAAAACATCCGTGCATCCCCGTACTCGTGTCGGCTCGGTGCGTTCCTCATTCTTGCTACCGGCGCAGCAAGACATTTTCATCGATATCACTGCACCGTTGTACAAGATTGATAAGACACTTGTTCCAGCAGAGTCGTTATTGTTGCCGCCGCGCGTCCCTTTTGATTCACAGTATTGGGAGTACAACTACGTTCAGTGTCGTAGGAATGATAATAAACGAGATTCCCAATTGATGTTGTCCATTAACAAACGTTCTATTTTCACTCGTAATTTAAATTCGTTTTTATTGATTTTTACCAATATATATCACTTTAATATACTCTTTATCTTTTTCTAATTGTCGTTGTCGCAAATTCACGTAGAGATCATTTTATAAAGTCAGTCGGAAATTTCAAAGTTCACATAATTTTTTATACCGGGCGTCACAATCATCGTAGACGGTCCTGTGATCCGCGTTCCGACGTAATATCGTCGTTTCCACGGCAACGAACGCGTACATCACATGGGGTCCATGGAGATTATCGGGGACATCGGGGAGTCGATGCTACGAGTGCTTTGAAATATTCTTTGATAAGCCAATTTTTAATATTCTTTTTTCCGATTGGTCAATCAAAGCATTTACAATGAGACCACACCCATAGCCACGCATACACAATGGCTGCGTTCGCTTTGGCGCTTATAGCACTTGTAAGCAAGTGTCCATGACGGTGATCAAAGTCTAGATACAAATGCTTTGAAGCATTTGATGGACCAATTAGAAGAAAGAATTTTACAAACTGATCAATTAAAAAACGCTTCAAAGAGTGTGTAGCATCACGTTGATCGTACGTGCCCTAAGTATTTTAAGCTTTAAGTCGTAAGAAATTGATCAACTACTGTCGAAGGAAGAATAAGTGATTGTGATTTGTCCATTCCTTAACTTAAGACTTAAGACTTAAAAATCTATTGTAGATTCGAGCCACAGTATAAGCAGTAGAAATACTCAAAAAATGTACTGTTCGCGTAGCGAACGGTATGACTGTGCAGCTTTTGTTTAGGACCGAATCCAATGAAATGCAAGATGGCAAGAACGTACATATTACACAGATCCTGTGTGAGCAGATATCCGTGGCAAAAGAAGACAATTTAAGAGCTGCGCCAAATATTTCTAAAAAATGTATAAAAAAAAGAAAAATTATGTTACGTGCAGTATTAAACAATGCAATGTAATAATAGTAAAAATTCACAATGCACTTTTTTTCGTTATCCCAAAGATATCGTAAGGTAAATTTTTTTACAAAAAGTAAGGAGTTTATGCTAGGTTAACTTAATTAAACATAATCAAATGTAATTTTGTGAAAAAAGATAATATTTATACATTGATATTTTTACATTGACTATGTTTACACGGCATTTTAAATTATTTTTTAGAGCAAAGCAATGGACTATCGCATGGCATTATATCCTCTTTCAGTCCTGGATTTTTCAAATGTTAACATGGCGGATGTTCATGTGACTGCAACGCAGAGATCCAAGGTGCCAACCTTGAGATGCAAGGACACGGAGTGTCCCTACTGATTATACTGATTATATTCGAGCTAAGGAAATCGAAATTTTCTTTTTCATGGAATGAGAAGAAAAGAAAGATTCTGATTAGTTGATTCGCTTATGCACTGGCCTAGTTTACATCGTGCACTTGATACGGGCAGAGAGAAACCTTCTTGTGGTGTCAAACTTGAACACTCATGTCGCTCATGTGCCTGAAAGGCAATCCGTTTATTACGTGTCACATATCAACAATGTTATAAGATTATATTGCAAGGTTGAGTCGCGCATATTACCAACGGCATGTTGTGAAAACAGTTTTTTTGACGGCTTGAGGCAAAACAAACATTTAATCGTCAAATATCAATTGTGAGTATCGCCAGTGACAGTCTTGCCCTTCGTCGCCTTTATCCTCGAGAAGCGCCAGAGTAACGATCAGAACATAACCTTAACGTTTCATTTGAGATACAATTGCCGATCACGAAATACCAGGAATTCCGCGAGAAGAAGTTAAATCAACAACATGAAAATTTTTTCTGACTCAGATTCAGATTCAGAATGTATATTTTATTATTCTCAATCTTTAACTTCTAAATTTTATCTTCTAATCATCTTTAAAAATTATATTTGTGAATACTTGCATTTCATTGATTAGCTACAAATAATGCACGAATAAATTGTTGATAATTATCCTTTTTTTGTTTTAAAGAAAATAAATTCTTGTAAGAAGAATTGATTTGTATTTATAACAAAATTTGTTGAGATATTGAATGTAGCAATCCAATTATAATGTATTGATTTCAGGGATGGAGGAGAATGGAGGTAAAAGAATGAGGGGCAGAGCTCGTGGCCGAGGTCGTGGACGTACCCGAGGGGGTCGGGCTTCCAGAGGAAGATCCAAGAAGCAAGTTAAGGTAAATCAGTTTTAGATCAAAAGTGTTATGTTAAAAAATCAGTACAAATATTTTTGTCAATTATTCCTCAATATAATATTTACATAAAATGATAGAGACTTATACAATTATTTATATAAAACTAACTTTAATAAATTATACAATCCACTTTTTCTAAAATCTATATTTATATATAATAAATTCAGTTACTTACATTATACTGAATTAGTACTAAAAGCTCTTATATAAAAGTACAAAGTTTAATGTAATAATATATAAATATTTTAAGCAATTAATACTTAATAATGATATTGTCACATTATTTAATACAATATATGTATTATTTTATTATCATAATTGATTATATCATTGCATTTTCTTAGATATTGTATTAGGTGTGGGAAAAAGTTCGTGGCGTTTTTTTAATGCCATGGGCATTAAAAAAACTAACGGGAAAAATGCCACGAACTTTTTCCCATAATATATAAGGCAAATTTTTGTGCGTATTAATCTAAACTATAAATGTAAAATAATGTTTTAATAATTTTAATTTAATATAAAATATTTATGCATTGAATTGCTTGTAGGTTATAGAAAGCGATGAAGAAGAGACTCCGCAACAAACGGAGGATACTTCTACAGAAACAGCTGGTGGGGAGCAGAATGAACATGAACCTCCTGTGACTCAGCAACCTTCTCTCGAGCAACAGTTCGACTTGGAGGCTGATATATCACAGCTAGAAGCACCGACTTTCACGACCATCAATCGTGGACCACCTGAGCCGATGCTGCGTTTGAGATGGGACCATCGGGTGAATCTTATAGGAGAGAAAGTATTGAATCCTATGATACATTGCTGTGACAAATGTTTGAAACCTATTCTCATCTATGGTCGTATGGTACGTTTTGTTATTAGTTTTGTTATTAGAATGGACCAAATCCATTTCTTGTATCAAATCTTATTGAGTTTGATGCATGTGTCATCCCTTATACTCCTTCACTCACAATCTTCAAAGCGAAACATATAAGCTGAAAGTTTTCTTTTTTAATTGACCTTTGATTCCAGCGGAGTCAAATTAATCAGTAAAATGTCAACTTATTTTTAAGTATTGCATACACTTAATTAAACTTGTCTTTTTAATTAGAGGGATATGTAATTAATGTAGCAAATAGTACTCCTTAATCTAAATCTCCGTTGAGGTTCTAACTCGTAGATAGAGCATAGCTTAAATGCAGGAAAAATGTTGTGTATGTGTTAGGATGGGATTGAACCTGGATCCACAGATTGTTAGTTCATAGACCGAACGTCGAATCACCCGATGCTTCAGCAGAAGTTGAGATTCGCGATTAAATTCGAAATCCATCGATTATGAATCAATCATTCTCACGTGCATCTTTCTAATTTTTGGCTTTAACTTTTGCTCCTAATGTATTTAATATATTTTTTAGATACCTTGCAAACATGTTTTCTGCCTATCTTGTGCCAAGAGAGAAGATAAAGTCTGCCCTCGTTGTATGGAGAAAGTATCTAGAGTGGAGCAAACTGGCCTGGGTACTGTATTCATGTGTACACATGGTGGAACAAGATATGGAAATGCTGGTTGTAGAAGAACATACTTGAGCCAACGAGATCTACAGGTAAATGAAAATATTGATAAAATTGTATATTATAAATACACAAGAAAATTTTCGTACGATTAATAATTAATGATGTAGTAAAATTTAATCTTTCAAGTTGGTATTTATAATCTTTATTTCATCTTTATTTCATGACTGTCTTAAGTAACATCTTAAGTCTTTAACACTAGAAGTACTGAGTCATTGACTGTTTTTATTTTTTTAGATTAATATTATATTTCTTGCGTAAAAGATAGGATTCTGAATTTTTTAATTTTTCAATAATTATTCTTACATTAATGTATTTTTTATCTCTTTATTTTTATAGTAATTTATTTTGGTCTTTTTAATGATTAAAAAAATTTGGTACTTTTATTACTTCTGTTAAGATACTAATACAGTTCTACGGATGATATTACAGTCTAATCTTGTACTTTAAAATTGTTTTGAATATAATATTGAAATCAATCGTTGACTGTACAATTGTTTTATTAAATGGAATCTTAAGATTATATAGAATCAAGCTTAAAACAATCTGGAATATATTATAACATCTGACTATAAATACCACTCTATGATTGGTTTGTGATATTTTAAGATTATTAAATTTAGACACTTAAATATAAGAAATGACTATGAATATCGACCTAAAAATATTATTAGATTATCCAGATGCGTTGACATAAATTTAACACTTTTTCTAATTTATTATATTTAAGGCTCACATTAACCATCGGCATATTTCGGCACCACCTCAACCAGTTCAAGGAATGCAGGTTGATCCTCCGCAATATATACACACTAAACCAGAGATGGAGTCACAACTAACAAAGGTGTCTTCCGTACAGATGCAAAACACGCGGCTTAAATCTGTGCAGTCTCACATGGTTCAACCGATCATGGGTAACGATCCTCGTGTGAATTCACTGGTAAATCAACAACCAACATTGGAACAACATCGACAACATAGGCAGCAACAACAACAGCAACAGCAGCAGCAAGCGATGATGTCGATGCAGAGTTATGCGCAGAATACCGCACCGCCACCACCGCCTCCAAATAACGCTCCTATGCGAACCAATCTTATCACAGTTCCGATCCAAGATACAACGTCTCTAGCTACGCACGATCTTCACGCGCAACAGAGTCATCATTATTATCCGGCGCCACCACCACCGCCTCCACCGCCACCACCGACAGTCAATTACGGCGGTTATAATGTGCCACCGCCGGTGTCACAGCCGACACAACAATACTATTCACAGCCGCAACATCCCACTCAGGTGTCCTATGTGCCGCCGCCGCCACCACCGCAGCAGCAGCAACAGTACGTATCGTCGGCACCGACCTCCATACGGCCATCCCCTACTGGTTATATACAGGAACCTCAATACGGTCCACCGTCTCAGCAACAACCGCCACCACCACCACAATCACAATGGTCGCAACATCAACAGCAGTTTTATAGATAAGAAAGACGAATGTTGTAATTAATTAGTGGTAGAGTAGTCGATGTGAGTTTGAGTCTATCTTTATATATATTTCTAAGTGGAGAAAATTTCTAAGTGGAAAAAAACATTTTCTCAATTTAAATAAGAAACAAATTGTAAAAATATACCCAAGATTATTCGGTTTGAATTTAATGTTCCTATATTTCTCTGAAGGGATCTGATAACCCCAATAAAATGAAAAAAGAAAAATGTTATATTGATTATCATATACAGCTTATTGGGGCTTTATTTATTAAATCCCTTATGAAGAAAAATTTGGGGACATTACATAAATGTATATAATTTCCCAATATAATATACAATGATCTACATAACGGTGAATATATTGAATTATAGAAATGACATCCTATCTACTATTGCGCGGATACGTATATATGTCTGTATATACACAAGCGCATCATTTTTTATATTTCAATATTTATATCGTTATTGTATGAATGAGTCTACATTATAAATGTATATCGAATTAAAATGTTTCTTATCATATAGAGCGTATATTGTATAAGCGTTTAAATTTGAAGCTATAATGATTGTTATATATTTTATATTATTTAAAAAGTACAAAATTTTAAGAATTTACATTTTTTCAGAATCCAATCTATTATATTGTATATATATATATATATAAATGATGTAGCTGCATCAGATGCTTATATGATATGTGTTCTATATTATTTTTTATATATTATACAATTATCAATATTTTATACCTGATAAGCGACATTGTTTTAATTTTTACAATAAAATTGATTTAGTTATTATATGTTCGTCAAGATTTATCGATATTTTTCTCTGATAAAAATAGAAGCATCAATATTATGTTCTATTGAAACATGGCGTTTCGTTATAAAGAATTGAAAAACATTTATTATTTTAAGAAAGTTATCAAAAGAAATTTATATATAATATACTTGTATATATTTGATACAAGACATTATAATAATGAGATTATATCCCTTGAT